>NC_072736.1:35751248-36051248 GCF_026930045.1 Uloborus diversus
GCAAAAGCTTCCTAAACGACAGGACAACTTGAACAAGAGTTCGCTTCAGTTAATGAACTATTTTTTCTGTTCCAGCAACCATTCCACTGTGAGCTAGAAGGTGAATTAGGCATTCCTTGCATCAATTTGGGGGCCAGTATCTTGCAGAGTTCGTTTGGACAGAGGTGGTTATGTGCCCGGAGAAAGCATACGGCTGTCTGCCACCATCGACAATGGCAGCGGTGTTGCTATTCACAGGACCAAAGCTCTTCTCACCGAGGTTAGTATAAATTGAACAACCTAGTTCTGTTAGCTACAATCAAGTGCAGATCTAGTGGAGAGAAGGGGGGTCATAGGGAACATGACCCCCTCCCCCTTTAAGACTTAAACCATTGAGAAATAGACAAACTATTCCATTCAGTCACCATTGTATGCCCTGAAGCAGGAGTAAAGTGATAAGTTTTATGATCCGGGGAGAAGATCAAATAATTTCGCCGCCATGTACCACGTGGTTCGGTCACCGTTCCTTTGGATTTCGGCATTTTCTTCCGCTGTCGGTATTCTACGAGAGCGTAACTTTTAGAACCATTTTTAAATCGGCATAACTCAACAAATTATTGTCGAAATTGAAAAAAAAAAAAACTTTTTCATGAATCTGTAAACTATGCGCTTGCGGGTGACAGAAAAGAAATGTGCCAAAATATTTCAGGCATAAGGTAAAAAATTAAAATCGACGACTATTCTTATCCCTGCGAGATTTAGTTCAGACATGGGAAACTGCTTCCGTCTAAGGACGGAGTCACGTGGTCTCCCCTCACTTTCCCCCTGCGAAGATTCCCGCGTCCACAACCACACCCACTTGCAGTATCCATGTGTTAATGATTTAATCTAAGCTTTAAGTAACCAAAAATACCCTAAGGCTTCCTACACACGAAACGGTTAGTGGAATCAACTTTTCGAAAAAATTGCTTGTCAACTAGCTGACTTACATTTCTTGTTGTCTTCGCATGATGCAACTTAGTTGAATCAACTTTTCTTGTAATAAGCCGAATTTATTCGTGGAGTTGCTCCCCCCCCCCCACACACACACACACAACGCTTTTAAAACTGAACCGAGTTGACTGTCAGCTAATTTACTCGTGTGTAGAGCAAACACTTGGCAATGTCCCGATGAATGTAATCTCTTTATATTAAAAAAAAAAGTAAGGTCAAAAAATTTTTTGAAAGGAAGTCTTGGCGGGCCTGCGTCCAGGAGACTCCATAGCACCTACAGCCTTGAAATTGTGTACAAAATTACTTCAAGTCCTGGTGGTTTGCACCTGGGGTTTTGTTTTTTAAAATTCGAATTAGTTTTTTTTTTTTTTGTAATTTTTTTCAAGCTCAAATTTTGTGTAAATTGCCTATTATTGCCCATTAAAGGGGTGACACATTACTCGCACACATTAATATTATGTATCGTTGGAAAGGTTAGAATTTTCCACGTTCCACGCTATTTGTTTCTATGCTCTAAATTAAATACGGCGGGAGTTATTTGCGTTTTTAGCTCGAACTTTTTTTAGGCTTAGCTAAAACTTAGGCACCACTTTCTTCATTAAATCTATCAGTAAAAAGTAAAGGAATTGTGCCTTTTTTTTTTTTTTTTTGATGCCACTGGAAAGAGCAGCTTTTTTTACTCCAAATCTAACACTCGACCCATGGTCGAAAAACTTAGCTTCTATCTCCAAAGAAAAAACAGTTACAAGCAGTTTTAACCAAGTTCACATTTCCATTCAAATTATCGATGTTTTATTTGGCGTTGCCATAGTTACATCTTTTCGATCCGTTTGTTTCTTCTTTCTTATTCACAAATTTAAAGAGTTTCGATTTTAACGGAAAATCTTAGGCTCAACTCAATTCAAGTCCCGAGTTAAAGAGAAAAATATATTATTAGAGACCACGAATATGAAAGCGACTTTTCAAACGTACAAAACTGCAGTTTTGCAATGCTGAGGAGCCCCTTAACCCTTACGGCTCTGCAAGTTGGTACAGGTTATTTCGAAACCCGGGGAAGGGGTGCTTTTTGTCCCAAAGGGAGCTTATAATGCGTTTTTAATCTGTTTCTTTCTAACTGGCGATTTAAATCTTTGCGAATCAAATAAGATTGCGAAACAATCTTCGGGAGTTGGCGAGAGTTAGCGAGCAGGAGGCAGAGCCCCCTAGCCTACTAAAAAATCGATCACACTTGTTGGGATGAGAATGGTATCGGCTCATGTACCGCTACCACACGTGCCTGGTGTGTGCGGCACACCAGACACAGTTCGCTGCCGTATGAAGGATGGCAGGCGATTCCTTCACTTTTCTACCTGGTTACACTTTCTAATAACCACCTGTTCGAAAGTTGATTTAACTAAGTTGCCTTGTGTGATGGAATCCTAAAGCTGCATTTTGATACCTACCTAAACCCAGTAGCATGACAGTCCGTGAGGGCCAAGTCCTACTGTGCCCTTCTCAGTCTTCCTGTTCAAGGACTCTGAGGTGCAGGGAAGATAGTTCGATTAGGTGGTTAGCGAACGCGGAACCCCCAGGGTTTAGTTCCCAAGCACGCTTGGTACTCATTTTATCGACCCATCGAAGGGACGAACGGCTGAGTTGACCATGCCCGACCCGGGAATAGAACACTCACCTGGCGTGAAAGCGCTACCACTGAGCGACTGGGTTTCGTATTGATACCTTATGTTTCAAAATTTCAAAATATTCACTCCAAACTCCCTATTTATACGCAAAAGGGACACTTATGACCTTCCTCTCCGGGAAATGACCCCTATAAAACCAAAAGCTGGATCCGTTCTTGGCTATCACAGGACTGTCAACGTTCGCTTTACACTGAAAATATTTGCTGCGAAGAGTTTCGGTTTGAAGGATCTTGGGGATATCCGGAATCGGTAAGAGAGTATAGTTTGGGTTTGACAACTTGAAACTAAATACTCGACAGTTTTTACTTCTTTTTGGAATGTGAGGGAAATGTTATTGGTGTGCCGAGTTCAGTTGAGTTACTTTCTTAGTTGTTTCGTGATGGTATTCCAACTGAAATCCACACCAATATTGCATCACTTTACCACTGGATTTCTCAAAGAGAAGTAAACAAGGTCAAGTTTCAACTTATCAGACCCGTAGTATGTATTAGGGACATACTGGCGTTTGGCAACTTGACTACTTTCTACCACTGCGAAGGAGAAGCGTCGCTACACAGCACAAAAGTAAAATATTTTTATTCTACAGTACGTTGACATCACTCATATTCTTTTAACTTTTTGGTTCATTGAATATTTCGAAAAACAAATGAATATCAAGCCTGACAACTAGCATGAAAAGAAAATGAACCAATGATTGCGTCTCTTGCCTTTGTTAGCGAGATAACGGTGAAATGTTTGTAGGAATAGAAAAGCGACTTTTAACATGTCTATAAATCTCTAATTAAAATTCAATATTTTCAAGAACAAAATTTCAAATAACCAAAATACTTGAAGAATTTTTTGTTAAATTTCATATTTTGAGTAACAGTGATGCAATTTCAATGTTGATAGATATACTGTTTGACCATGATCATGACTACAAAACGGATGTTGTCAATGAAAGTTTCAAAAGGAGAACTGATTGGGGCGTTAACAATTGAAATACATTACAGATATGGATGAGGTGTTTTTGCCTTATATATTACTAGAGATGATCATTACATTATTTCGTAGGAACATTGAAAAAAGAACCGGAACGTCAATAACGGTCAAGTGAGGATAATAAGCAATTCGAATTACTCAAAAAGGTAGTTTAAGGCCAATTTAAATAGCATTTGCATTATTTTTACTATAACAACCAAATATTTCGAGAACAGGGATCCTCGTGTCCCTGAGTATCCATCGTCTTGCAATCCCTTCGCTAATTTAAATTTTGAATTCCAGTGGCGTAGCTAGACCCGACTTTCGGGGGGGGTTACTTCTTTTATATATATATATATATATATATATATATATATATATATATATATATATATATAATATATATATATATATATATATATATATATATATATATATATATATATATATATATATCTGTGTGTGTGTGTGTGTGTGTGTGTGTGTGTGTGTGTGTGTGTGTGTGTAATCGCTTGGAATTTTTTCCTTTCTCTTCTCTCTTCTTTTTCTCTTTTTTTTTTTTTGAGACTAACTTTTCGGGGGGGGTGGGGGTTTGTGTCCCCAAAACCCCCCACCCCCCTTAGCTACGCCCCTGTTGAATTCCACTTGTTATTAGTACTTACGAGTGTTCAATACTTTTTATTACTTTTATGAATTTTTATTTAAAATACTTTTATTTATCAAAAGGTTCAAATTTTGACGAAATCCAAATTTTCGCTTTTGCGATGTAAGCAGAGTGCTTCGTCAAAACAATTTGCTAAAAAGACAATCTCATTGTACCACATATTTTAATTTGAAATTTTCAAAAACAACAAAAAAAAAAATATTGACGCCAGTTAAAGCTAGCAGCTCTCTTACTGAAATTAATTTTTAGCAAAAACTCAACAACTGACATTTTTATCTGAAACTCATTTAGGAAACTAATAACCGTTGAAGCTAAGGCTGAATTATATTGTCTGCTATCCTGAATATATTATTAAAGTATTTTTAAAGCATTAGTTTAACATGAGACTCGAGAGGAATAATCAAACTGCTGTCTAAAAATAACGCTTGCAATCTGCTTCTAAAAATCCAAGTTCTTTAAAGTTGATTAATCATTTTTAAATACAGTAACTTTTAATGCCTTCGCAGTAACTATTAGTTCGTTTACGAAACAAATCTTATATTTCTGCTGCTATTATTATTGATATTACTATTGTTAAGAGTTCGTGATACAACTTCAAATTTTCTTGAAATGATGACACAGTTCTTGAGAAAAGCACAGGAGATTTATTTACAGCTATGTACAGGAAATGTAGTTGCAACTACTAAATCAACCATAGCAGTTAGGCAAATAACAATTAAAACACCGTAAACTCAACGGTTACACACGTATTTACATCCAAATACGCGAAAACACAGTGCGAAGGCACAATAACAGAGCTAACGGCTCAGACAGTTTAAAAAAGCAAAACTCAACTTTATCACGCGCGGAGGTTATTTGTAAATCCTAGAGAAGTTTCGACAAAATTCGAAATGCTTCTCGTATTTTCTTTTTATTCCATTCACAAACGTTATCTGGGGACCATATACTTCAGTCGAATGTTAGGGGGTTGTATATTTATTACAAGAAACTATTTACAGGTTACGTTACTGCAATAATTTTTAGATGAAGAATAATGGAATAAACGCCAAATTTAGCCCGATTACAACAAATTAATCATAAAAATAATTACTATTTACAGAATTTGTAACACTATTATCATCATCGTCCTCATTATCACAGCTATTTTTACTACCGTTTTAGTTTTATTATTATTATTATCATCGCCATCATTATCATCATTCTTAGTATCCATAGTAGCAAACCTTCAGGCAACCTGTTTGTTTGTTTTTCGGTCTAACTTTTCCGTGAGTATCAGATTTCTATCAAGTGATTTTCTTCCGTGATTGTTTGCCTCTACAAAGAATTATGATCATTTTCAAAGACGGATCCAGAAACCTTTCAAGGGAGGGGCGATTTGATTTCTTACTCTTTACTACCTATCCTAGTTTACATATACGATTGTGAATATTTCGGTCCTTAATTCGGAAATATTTCCGGAGTTGAACCCCGAATTCTCCCCCCCCCCCCTCATTCTTATATCATCGAAGGTCGTCTAAACTTACGTTTTTTGAACTTCAATTTCTTCAATATCAAAAAATTGTGGAAAGAGCATTCACGTGGATCCTCGTCGCTTGTTCCCTCGATCCTTTGTTCTCCTAGAATCATCCCGCCCCTTTGGTACTTCGGGTTCAGGTCTTTTTTTTTTAGATTTTTTTCCGAGGGGGGGAGAGTCAAAGGGTGCTTCTCAATGCAAATTGTACCGAAAAACAACTAAAACCACGCCCAGTTATACATAAGTACATTAATTTCACAAAGCCAGGAGGGTCAATTGCCTCCTCTTGACTCCCCTAATGACGGGCCTGTTCGAGTCATCGAGAGTTAACTGTATTTTACTTTTTAACGCAGAGTTGACCTCCTCCCTAAGAGCGAAGGCGCACCCCCCCCCCTAAATATCGCGATGGCTCCCCCTCCCCCCCCCCCCCCAAAAAAAGCAAGAGCTCCCTCCCAAAAAAGTGAAAAAATACCCCTTAAAACAACCCCCTCCATAAAAATTTCAATGGCACATTCTGCGCCATGCCCCCCCCCCTCCCGCCAGGTAGGCATCCCTGTGTAACGTAAGGAAACTTGCAATGAAAGTTTAATTTTTCCAATTTGTTTTTCATGCCAGACAATTCAGTACACGGCGAAAAAGAAAATAGTGCAGTCAGAAACACGGGAGTTAGCATCTCTTCAAAAAGGAAGGATAGACGCAGGAACTACGGACCACTGGAAGAACGAACTACTGTACATCCCACCTCTTCCTCCGACCAACCTGCGAGGTTGTCACCTAATCAAGATACAATATGACGTTTATGTAAGTCTCAACAACTCACAGGTCTGACTGCCATTCATAATTTCAGATTCCTCTGAAGGATTCTCCACCGAAGTTTGAAATCTTTCTCCTGCTGTTTTTCAAAAGTAACTTTATTCATGAATTGCATACTCACTCATTTAATTGTTTCAAAGAAACGTTATAACAGAATAATGTGCATGCAATATATCTACAGCCCGGTTATGCCATGCAGAGACTGCAGTTTCGTCCTTGTTATGGAAGGTTTAAGTCTAGGAAATAACCGAGTTGGAGGCAGATGCTATCTCAATTGAAGCTGAGAGTGCCCACAAACTGCTAGAAAAAGTACATTTAACTCACCAGCGAGAATCCGCAGGCATAGCGCGGTTCAACTTGTAAGTGGAGGCAAAAGCAGTAAGTTAGCAGAAAGGACGAAACTGCAGTCTCTGGATGGAATAACCAGGCTGCCGGTGTATTGCATGTAATTCTGCCTAAACCCTGATGGCGTACGGGGTACCTTTAGGTTATTGTTCCAATGCTGCAACACCTGAGCGAACAACCAAACCCAACACTCAAACTCAAACACCAAAACACGAACACCCAAAATGAGGAACATCCCTACCTTGAGTTCAAATCCTGGATAGCTCAGAACAGCTTTTCTAAATCTCTTTCGACCCACGGGCCGGTGAAATTGGTGGGGAACATTTCGTCGACTTGTGTTATTTTTCCTTTTTTGTAAAAAAAAATGTACTAGATATTAAAAAACTACTAAATTAGTTTAGTAAAACATTCCCTGTCGTTTATTTATGGTGGTATGTAAATGTAAACGCAAGTAGTTATTTTACTAATCCTCTATAGACAAATAAACCTTTGAAAAAAATCTTAGAGTATTATAAAAATTAATTAAAATCCAGTTCGGAAAAAAAAGTGACAAATGTGGAGTACCTCTATGTTATGAGCTTCCAAAAGCAAAACTACGGATTCCAGACCCTAAAAGTATGGTATTAAAGCATTTTTTTAAAAAATGCATAAAATTGAACCATATAGTGCTTTTTTTTTTTCAATAAGAACATTTTTATAGCAGGTACAGGTGAAAATCAATCTGAAAGTCGGTACAAGTTTTTTGCGGACCAGTGCCGGACTATGACAATCGTTGACTCGGGTGAAACGCTAATTCAAGAGTTAGGTTCAGACCATTTTCGATTAACAGTTATAATTTGTTGTACATCACATCACATATAATTTTGTACAACCGTATGAACAATTATTGGTTACTAGTTCAAAAATTACTTACAGAAACATAAATGAGCCCGATAGGAGGTCTCTGTGGCCTTCCAAAAATGTCCTTATTCGGCAAGTTTTGTCTGACGATTCGGCAAAATTTGGAGTTTTATTCTGCAAAATTATCATAATTCGGCGAAATTTGGAGTTCTATTTAGCAAAATTATCATTATTCGGCAGATTTGGATTGGAGTTCTATTCGGCAAATGTTGAATTTTCACTCTCCCAAAAGTTAAAGTTCGAGGCGCCCTCTGAGCAAGGTTAAAAAATTTAATCATCAGTAAAAGTTTACACACGTGTTTCAATAGGATAATAGTGGTAGTTTATTTTTCTTCAAACAATGTATCAACTTTTTTGCAACTGTCACATCTTCGAAAGAGACAAGTTATCAAGTTTAATTATAACTATATTTTGTAGCGACTTGCCAAATATTTTAAAAACATACCATACAATTATTTTACATCTTATTGCTATTCACATTTTGTTAAATATAGAAAACAATACTAAACTTAGCAGTCAAACTGACAATACCTCATGGCTGAAAAAAGTCAAAAGTGAACTTATCGATCGGCTGAACGACGTCATAGAATATTTTTATTCTTTCAAAGCATAGTTTAATAATAGGCATCTCAAGGTTAAAAATTCCTGCTGAGAATATCGCTCTGGTATTTTCCCTCACCTATAATTAAGGACATCCATCGCCATTTTTCCCGCCTTGCCAAAGACAATGAAGCTTCCTTCGATGAATTTTCGGACATTTTTAATTAAGAGCGATCTCCGGGGATCTCTGCGTGCTCGGGCTGCATTTTATTGCTCCTGATAGTTATCCTTATCGTAGTGGACTCCGCTAATTTGCGAAAAGATTTTCTCTGAGGAGGATTAATAAACATTATATGAATAAATTTTCATGCAAGTTGGTCTACAGGAGGATAACTCAATAGGTAATCGACAGGTCTTTTATGGAAAAAAAATTGAGCACTATATTTTTTATCACAAATTGCTTACTATTCTCACTTGACCAAAGTTGATGTTGCTCTGATTTTTCAGATTACCATGACAACAAGAATAAGCTAACTTGTGTTATTTATTTTTTTAAATATTCATTAAGAGGATAAATTTTCATTGCCATGGTTACAAATCGTTTGCGTCCATCGAGACTTTTTTCAATCAGATTTTACTTTAAAAGTGAGTAAAGGGTATAAAATTACGTTTTTTCAGGAAAAACATCAACAATAATGCAGCAGTTTAGCATTATTTTTAACACTTCCTATATATCTGACTGCATAGTTGAGTACTTGTAGACTTCTAATTTTGCCGCTATCATTCAACTCGAAAATTTGGAGTCGCTTCCATCCGTATTGATTTAAGAGACTCACGAAACTTATCGTTATTTTCAGCAGTGTCTTAAGTTAATAAAGATTTTAGAAAATAAAATTGGTCTAAAGAACTAATTAAGCACGTTTAGAACATTGATATAATACAGAATAAATTTCAAGGGTAAAAATTTTAAATAGTCCAAGAATGTTGCAAATTACATAAATTCGGGAATTTTTTCAATATTTGCCGCCTATCCTAAAACTTTGGCCATAATATATCTGGTAATGTCTCGTTAGTTAGCTATTAAGTACTTTAATTTTATGAATTTTATTTTTTATGATTATTTATTTATTGTAAACATAATTTTAGTAACTAAATTATTGCTAGTCACAGATTTTTTAAAGAAAACATTAGCTTTTTTAAATAAAAAATAAATTTTTGGATTCATTATTTGTTCATAAAATAAAATATTTATTTAAAAAAATTCAAAAGAGAAAAAAGAAATGAAAATCAAGCTTAAATGTTTCGCTGTACACCAGTAGTTTTACATCATTATTATTGCATGTTTGAAACTTCCTTTATTTTGAAGAATCATTATTTTGCAATTAACACTTTTTTTTTCTTCAATATTTTTAGTGGTTGAAAAATGATTGTGTATGTGTATTATATCAGATTTTTCGGAGAAAAAATGATTTATTTACATGTAAATTTTTATCTACATAAACATTTTGTGTGATTTAGTAGAATCCAAAAAGTATTTTCAAAAATTTAGATGTATAAATGTTCTATGTCTTTGGCAGCAAAATAATGAAGTTAAAACTCTAATTATTTCATGTGTATCACTGGTCACTGATGCATGTACGTATTGTTTTTTAGTTTTTTTCGTAGCTGAGCTAGTGACAGTTAACTTTAATTTGAATTTTGAAAAACATATTTAAAACGCATAGATCAGATGGTTGCAATTTAATGTTCACAAAACAAAAATTAAAATATTCTTGTGAAAAATTAATGTTTTTCTGGAAAAATTGCATCCCGTGAGTCATGGAAAGTTACGAGCAAAAGTAATGGAAAATCATGGATTTCAAAAATCAAAACGTAGCAGATGCCCTAAATAAAGTAAATATAATTTGAAATATTAGTAAAATTTTCAGAACTGATATTTTTCATGAACTTGCAATTCCACTTTTGGTGTTACGCCCTTCCCCCGCAATGGTGCTACTGATATATGTATATATATATATTATATAGGTTTTATATTTCCAGTTTTGGAAGAAGGTCAGTTGCCCTTCATGAGCAGTTGCTAAATTTTAAAACTCTGAATGCTTTATTTTTATTTATGTATTTATTTTTTACCAAGGTAACAATTTTTTTCTTCACAGTTTCAGATCGAGCCGAAAGGTGTTGATAGAGTAATGAGCCTTCAACTGCCAATTATGATTGCTACATATCCAGTTCGTAACAGAGATGGAACACTGCCACGACGCCAAGGGACAAGCTATCCACCGAGCCTACCAGTTTGTAGACCTTGGCTAAATTCAGCTAAATTGAAGTGAAATGAAGGGCATAGTATCTCTAGCTCAAACTTCCCAGTCATTTTTATTTCCTTTTCTTTATGTTTATTATATTTAATGCTTTGTAACCAACTAATAAAACGCCTCACTGAAAAAATTTGAAAAGACAATTCTTAAGCTTATTAGCTATGCAAAAGCTTTTTTCCACAGAACATGAAGAAATTCTAAACAAGAATCTTCTGTTTGGTTTGTGTCTTGAGTCTACCAAAACTGAATATAAATCCTCTTAAAATTTTAATCCATCAAGGGCCTAGTGGCAGATTTTGTTCTTGAGAGCCTGTTGCCATGCATTTTTGGAGGAGACTAAGGAACGAGGAGAACTACGTAAAATGTTTTTCATGTGTCTTTTTGGATCTCCTTTGGGGCATATACGTCTTGGGAGACACTTGCAACTCCAACATGTTAACTCAAGGACCAATAAAAAGTATAATTAAAAAATAGTCACAAGACAAAAAAAAAACGATCTTGTTCACAAAATCCAACGTATGAACTCAAAGTTCTGATTTCCAAAATGAAAATTAAATTAAAGAGGATACTGAAAATATTTTGTACATTAGTGTCACTGATATTTCTGCTCACTATGCATTTTCACGAGTATAGTTTTATAAAACTTTCTGTCTTTTTTTTTTTGTTGTTGTTTAAAACATTCTATTGGAATTACATTTTTTTAAGTGTGATATAATACAGGAAAAAAAATGCAAGTTAAGCATTTTCAAGGAAAATGGCGATTTGTCAGTGAAACAACAAAAAGACTAACACAAAAGAAACTTTTTTCTTCATCAAAAATATTACAGCTGCTCAAATCAACTGCAATGTTTTAATAAAGCTGAACAGCATGTTTATTTATATACTGTATTTAAGTAAGCATTATGTTAACTGTAAATAAAGTTGTTTGAAAACAAAATGCTTTTTTTTTTCATTTGAACGTGTTGGAATTCTTCAGCCTAAATTAAGCAACGATTTTATCAAATACTTTTATTTTGAATAAAATAATATGAAACTTCTATAATTAGGGCAAGTCTAACTAGACATCACACATAATAAGTGATCAGGTTTTCTGTAACCTTCACAATGCTACTAGGTTAACTTTCTTTGGCCAACCAAGGGGGTTAGAACTTGAATTCTGGCACTGCCATAATTTATTTGTACCTGACACAAAACTGCTACAGGCCACAAAGATTTATCATGCTTCAATATAATGACCAGCATTGTGTACAACACGTTTCCAACAATGTAGAAGTCATAGGACACCTATGGCAACGCCTGCTCAGTCCATAGTTTGAATGGAGAGTTTTACTGCCAGAGGAATCTCCGGAAAAGTTCTAGCGCGAAATCAACAAAGTGTTTCCTCTATCAAAACTACCAGAGCTTATGTCTTCGTGACTTTGACTGAATCCCTAAGAGAAGGAATCACTTGGTGAAATTTGTGCTAGAACTGTTCCAGAGATTCCTCCAGCAGTAGATCGCTCTATTCAAACTATGGACTGAGCAGGTGTCCTATAACTTCCATATTGTTGGAAAATGGAAACGGGTTGTACACAATGCTGGTGACTATATTGAAACGCAGCGAATCTTGGCGGCATTTACGAGACACTAATGCATTCAGTGACCTTTTTCATCATATGACAAATTTGAAAATTTGTCACATGATGTATTCTTTCATTTCGTGGAGGAAACTGGATACCTGTTTTTTACGCTAATCAGGAGGGACCCATATAAAATGACTACAAGACAAAAATTTTTAGATAAAACTTACAGTTTTCAATGATAATGTACATTACATGTTTCTCTTATTGTATTCAGTATTGGAGTACAAGGCCGTATTCAGAGGAGGGGGGACCGACGTGTTTATTGTGGGGGCCCCTTTGTTGTGGAGGCCCTGGGGCAGTAGCCCCACCTGCCCTCCCCTAAATCCGGCCCTGATAATGAGAGATTCGACTTAAAAAATGGCCTGTTTTGCCACCGACATAACAGTTGTCTGGACTACAAAAATGGGCCTGCCTAAGCAAAAATTGCTTGCATATTCGTGGTTAGTGCCTTTTCGTATAAAACAAAAGAATGGAAGAAACTCAAAAGAAATAACTGTAAATTTGTGCTTCTGTTGAAAAAATCTTTTTCGTACAATGTTTAAAATTACAAAATAGCCAGTATTTTTGGTCCTGTATTGCAAATCACTATTATACTTGTTCTATTTGAATATAGTTAGCACAACAATTGCTTTTTTAATACAAACCACAAAGTAATATTAGATCGAGCATTTTCCACTATTAATTTATTCAAACAAAACAATTACAAAAATATATTTTTTAACAATTAAAAGCTCTAAAATAAAAATTAAACAATTCATTAGATTTAATTTCCAAAAAAATAAAACTTTCATAACCAAAATACAGTTTTTGCAAAAATATATAAAACTAAGTACCTCTATAATTTCTCTGTTAAACAGGAAAGTCAAAGAATGGTTTGTTCAAATATAATATTATAAGAAGCAAAAAAAAAAAAAAAAAAGACTATTAATATTACATACATCCTAAAAAGCTGATGATTGCATTCAAAGTTATTTATATGAAAACACTTAAATACCTCAGGCTTAAGACAGTAATTTTAAAATAAAAATTTAAACTGGAAAAAAATGAAGAAAAAACGGAAAATGAAAACAAAATACGGTTTGATTTTGAATGAACCCTCTGGTTCATTCAAAAGTTCTTATCAACAAATAGGAGAATTATCTCATAATTTTAGCTATCTTTTTGAGGAACTTTTAAGGAAATAGAGCCTCAGAAAAGCAACTAACGATGGTGCTTTAATGGATTATAATCAATTTTGATGAGAATTTTAGGGCAGCTCTCCTTATTCTAATACAAAAAAGTTTATGTTAATCAGAAATTTCTGTTGTCTAAGAAAAGGGTCATAAAATCTCTACATAGTATAACATGAAGTCGCCAAAGTGTCTGTTTGTTTGAATGCGCAAAGCTCGAAAACTACCCTGTCGATTTCACTGAAATTTTCACAGTATCTTTCTTTTAGCCCCGGAAAGGTTTGCAGACCAGTTTGAAAAAAATTCGATGAGTAGTTCTTTTTTTATTCCAACTTAATCTCAATTTTCACATAAATTCTCGAATATGGGGATGAAAAATTACTTGCACATACAGTCGAACCTCCATATATTGAAGTAGCAAATTGTCGGAAAAAATTCGATATATAGAAATTTGGATACTATACAGAAACGATCTTATTTTATCCTAAAAGTCTCCTAAAACATTAAAATTAAAGCTAATTTATTTGTATGAAACCCAATTTCTAATTGATACAAGCATCAGATTAAATAGAAGTTAATAATTAAAAAAATAAGAGAAATTACATATTTTTGCACCTTCATACATCTTCATTTTTCTTCAATTCAACTTGATCCGCAACATTAGGGGATTTTCATTTCGACAATGTGATCGAAAGAAAAGTAAAAAATCAATCTACTTAACTTGAATGATTTTTACTGCAGCTAAAAAGAATAGGAATGATAATCAACAGACAAAAGGGAGAACTTGAAACTAATTTTACAATGTTACTGGTTACAACTAAGATTTGAAATAAACTTGAGGGAATTTAAGAACTCCAGAACGAAACAACGACCTATCTACATACCCCTCAACCCCAGATTCCTTATGAGTTTTGTAGCAACCTTTAATAAACATAATTTTCACCCCTAACCTTCATTTTTCATGAGACAAACTGTCTAAAAAGGAAAAAAATATCTACAAATGTCTCGAAAAAAACTCGATACATAGAGATTTTTTCGATATATAGAAAATTTTGATGTGTGGAAGTTTGATATATGGAGGTTTGACTGTATTAATATTAAACAGGGTTCATACACTTTTGGTTAAAAAAAGTTCCCTGACTTTTCCAGGTTTTCCAGGTTGTTTTTTAGAAAATTCCAGGTTACTCGCTTCATTCAAAATTTAAGTTTAAATAGTAATATTTTCAAAATAATTAAAATTGTTTAAAGTAGCGATGCAGAAGAACTGAAACTTCTCCCCTTAGAAAAAAAACTTGTTTTTTTTTCGTTTGTTTTCTCTGTCAAAATTTTAAGTTTTTTTTAAACATTTTGTTCAAAATTGTTTTATTTTGTTTACTATTTGTTGAAAACAGAGTACTTTCAACTTATTTTAGCGTTTCTTTGATGTCACGTGTAATATTATAGCATTTTGCTGTAGTCCTGCAGCAACCTTTTAGCATCCGCTTTTGGTTTACAATACTTTTTATTTTCTTATAAGTAGGTTCTTATAAGTAACACGAAACATATTGAGCAAAATGCAATGCTAAATTTCAGTGTAAATATGATTAACTTGTTGCATCAATCAGCATACCATGTAATGCATAGTAACAAAAATCAACTCCGCCAATCATAGGCCAATGCCAATAATCTTTTTTTTTTTCACATATTAAAGGATGCTTACATTAAAATTTCAAACTTTCTTTTCCAGAAAGTAATAGTTAATTTTCAAAAATTCATAACTTTTTGCACATTTAATGTTATCTTCAATATTACACATTGATATAAACGTCCAATTCTGTTTCTGGAAGTTTAAGTCTACTTCCATTGTGCAAACGATCAAATATGTCGACAAAGTGAAAAATTTAAAATAATAAGTAGATTTTTGGATTTGTAGTATAAAAGTAGTAATAAATAATTAATAATCCTTAAAAAACTACAATAAAAGCAAAATAGTCAGTATTTAGCACATAAGAGTCTAAATCAATTAAAACAAAAAAAAACGGTATGAAGATTAAATTTTGCATTTTTCCAGAAAATAATTACAAATTATCCGGAAAAAAGGGCACAATTTGTGTTGTTTTCAATAGTTTGCATTGCAATTAACATCCAATGCCGTTTTCGGGAACTTAGGCACTTGAAAAAGTCTTGTGTACTTCCATCTTGGGAATGACCAAATATGGCGGCTATACCCAAAAATAAGAAATAACTTTTTTTTAATTTGTTGCATGAAGACAATTAAAAAATAATAAATCTTCATGATACTACAATTCATTGAAAAGTTTTTATCACATTTACGTCCGAGGCAGTGAGGATAAGATTAAGTTTTAAGAACAAAATTTTTCATTTCTCAAGAAAATTATAACAAATAATAATAGAAAAACAATTTGCAGACCATTTTTTGTTGTTTTCATCAGTTTTCAATTGAAGAAAACATCCAATTCTGCTTTGTTTTTAGAAAGTTATGCATTTTTGGAGCGCATCTACTTCCATCTTGTGAATGACCAAAGATGGCGACTACGTTTCACACGTAGCTGAAATGGTTTTCCGATCAAAAAAAAAAAAAAAAAACGATTTCCCCCCGATCGACCCTCCCATCTACAGGTTGTGCTTCCGAAGCAGTAAATTGTCTTCTTTCCTGTTGAGTTTGCATAATTGCTGTTCACCTGATTTTTTTTCCCTTGGGAACTACTGAGAGCCAAAAATGGCAGCTGCTGAAGATTTTTTGGGTCGCCACTTTTTTCATTGCTTTAAAATTGTTACAATTTTTTTTTAATACATCGATAAAAATGAAGATTAGATCTTATAAAACGAAATTCCCTGGGAAAAAAATTGGGAAAAGAAAAATTTTGGGGACACATTTGGAAAATTCCTTGACATTTTTGACTAAGTCATTTTCCCTGATAATTCCAAGTTTTCCCGGAGCGTACGAACCCTGAACCGAACAGAATGTTGTGGCAACCCATCTAAAACTTTAGGCAGTAGAAAGAAATGCGTTCCCCTCACTGACTCCATGTAAGAAAATCTTCGCTCTTTTGGCGCATTTTTCGTTGTGAAAAAAAACGTTCATTTTTCGATTGCAGTTTTTAAGTGTCAGCGTCGGTTTAGATAAAAATTTACAATTTTTTTCGTGAAATCACAATAAAAACGAAGTCTAGATCTCATAGTACTTAATTCCTTGGGAAAAAAATGGAAAAAAATTTTTTGGAGGACAAAATTTGAAAACTCCCTGACTTTTCCCTGACATTTTTGACAGTGTCATTTTCCCTGACAATTCCCGGTTTTCCCGGAATTCCCGGAGCGTACGAACCCTGTATTACATATTGTCAGCAAGGGTAGAATTTTCCGCGTTCTACGCAATTCGCTCCAATGCTCTAACTTTATTATGGCGGGAGTTATTTGTGTTTTTAGCTTGAATTTTTTTAGGCTTAGCTGAAATTTAGGCACTACTTTCTTCATTAAATAAATCAACAAAAAGTGAAGGAGTTTTCCCACAGTTTTTTTTTTTTTTTTTTTTGACACCATTGGAAAAAGCAACATTTTTTATTCCAGATCTAACTCGACCTTTGGTCAGAAAGTAAGCTTCTAACTCCAAAGGGAAAAAAGTTACTTAACTGATTTAAAAAGTTAAAGACTTTTTAAATCAGTTTGAAAAATCCCATTTCCATTCAAGTTGTTAACCATTTAATTTTCACTTTTCCATGGTTACGCTTTTTGAATCCATTGTATCTTTCACACTTTAATTTCTTAAACTTATTTTATTTTATGTTTCCATGGTTACGCTTTTTAAATCCATCTTTTCCATTTTAATTTCTTAAAAGTATTTTAATACTGTCATCATTGTTTGGAAGGGAAATTTGCATGATTTTTTTTTTCTTTTACTTAAGCCTGATTGTTGAGCATAAGTCACTTGACACAATTTTTATTTTCATGGTAGACCGTGTAAAGCCGGGCAACGCAGCTAGTTAAACCAAGGCTTCTCTTGATATGCCTCTTATCAGACTCAGTCATTTCAACAAAAGTTGTAGTATGAAATCAATTAATCAAACAAAAAATCTGGTAATGAAAATAATTTTGTGATTAAACTAGTCCAATTTTTCGCAATGAAGCATTTTCAAAATTAGTGTATGTAAATTATTTGTGTAATGTAACTACAAACCTTCAATAAATATAAAAAGGAGTTGGTGATATCGAATATTGATCATTTCTTATTTGTACAATTTATACATTAAATAACAATTTCAAAAGAGCTTAAAAAGAAGATTGTTGTTTGAAAACATACGTGAAAATGTTTTGGGTTCCAAAAAAAAACAACTTCCGTCGACATTAATTTAAAACTTTCTAGCTTTTGTTGATTCAAGTTGCCTCTCAATCTGTTTTTAATGAATTTGAAGTTGAAAAAGATTGCTCACAAGACACTTGTGTGAATAGCAAGAGATATTTAAAGATAAGTCCAATTACACAGTATACTCCAGTCAATAAATTAAATCGTTAAGCAGCCAGTAGCAGCAGATGGAGCAGTTTTGGCAGAATTTGCATTCACATAAATAGAATTGAGGATTTATTTCGTCTTCAATAAGGGTTAGGGAACTGGACTGTTCAGGTACAACACCAATTGTGTACTCTTCTTAATTTGATTTTTTTGTTATGTCCCATGTGGATTAATTTGACCCGTAGATTTCCTTCTGTTAGCCATTCATCGAAGGTTATGAGCTACTTAGTTAGTTCTTTGAAAGCATTAGGGTCTAGTCCATTAGCTCTAATGTTTGAAAACGCTCTGGGATGTAAATTCGAAAGATCATTGTATAACATACTATCAAAATCAAATCTAACTTTCAAACTAGTAGTTGCTGAATGAACAATTACATTGTGAGTGATGAAACATTTAATTGAGAAGGGCCGACTCTAGTAGTTTTGCCGCCCTAGGCGATATTGACAAGTGCCGCCCCCTTCAGATTGAATGATAATAATAATATATTATTATTAAAATAATATAATAATATATTAATAAAATAAAAATAATTGTAAATTGCTTAAAATTAAAGCTAGTTTCTAGTTAAATTTCAAACTGGGTTTTGCATATCCAAGCACTGGTATACACTCTAAATTATTATTTTCTTTAGCAGTGAAGCAGTGAATTTTATGATGCTGATATAGATATTCATACTTTTAAAATATATGTTTCAATTTGTAAATTTGCCACCCCTAAAATCTGCCGCCCTCGGCAACTGCCTAGATTGCCTGCCCCAAGAGCCGGGCCTGTAATTGAGACACACTATATATGAAGGTATTACTATGAAAGGGTCAGGAGAGATGTCAATGTTCAGTGGTAATTCATTGGAAATATTCTATCTTTCTCTGATGTCTTTGCAATGTGATGTTTGACATTGACTGGCAAATATCGATGTTTTCCAAGTTTCGGTCTTTCCCAGTAACATATGTAAACATGTGTGTAACAGATGTACGAAGGAAAACATAAACAATGCTATGCCGTTTACATGCACAACATTTCATAAATGTATAAAAATACTGATTCCAAAAAAAAGTAACAGAAAAGTCACCAAAATTTGAAACGAATCGAATGCTGGAAAAATACAACTGTGCTAAGAGATAGAACTGTTAGGTATAGAACAAGAACTATAAGAGAGACCAGGTTTGATGCTTTGAAAGTATGAATAGACAAATTAACAACACCAGTAATTACATTAGCTAGTAAAAAATAAAAAAGTGCATTAAAATTGATGGCTTTCCACAATAGACAATCGTTAAACTTGTGTTTCAAAAATTTACTGGAGAAAAGCAGGAAAATATTTTCGAAAAAATGGACAGCAATTTGTAGTGTAGTCAGCGAGACCTAAAAAAGAAAAAAAAAGGTCAGCTTTCAACATATTTTATTGCAAAAGCAACTTACAAATTTGTTCAAAACACCTCTCATTTAAATACAGTAAAACCTGTAAAGTTAACCACCCTTGTAAGTTGACCACCTGCCTAAGTTGACCGCTTTTTTCAGGCACGGAAATAGCCTTTATCATAGAAATCAACCTTCATAAGTTGACCACCTGTTTAAGTTGACCACTAAAGTAGTGCATTGCAAGTGGACAACTTACACAGGTTTCACTGTATGATTTTAAAAAGATAGCACATCCAAAACTTAACAGTTATTAAAACATTATAAAGCAATTTCTATGAAATAAAATTGATTGCTATCTTTGAAAAAATGATAAATTAACACAAAAATGATAATTAAAAGCAAGACATTATTTGATCAAGTAAAGTATTCTTCCAATTTAAACATAAGTAAGATTTTAATGTTTAAGGAAATTACAAATTTTTGAAAGAGCAAATGATGCAAATGAACAAATTTACAAGTGTGAAGATTGCTGTCTGAAAAAGAATGACATGTACGGTGGCGACCGCTTTATGTTAAGGAAATAGTCGATTTGCCATGAAATATTATTCTAATAAAAGAGATATTTTAGTATCCGAGACAGAAAAAAAAAAAAAAAAAACGCAAAAGCAACTGACAATGGTTTGGTGCATTAACCCCTTAACGATTGGATAATTTTCAAGAAAACGGTCATAAAAGTGTCTATTTTTTTATTTGAAAAAATGATATAAAAATAAGTGCATAAACAATATGTGCATTCAATTTTTCTTTTTAAATATTTTTTAGATTGAAATTTTAAAAAATTTTAAATTTTATGAAAAGTTAACAAGCAAGCCCAAGCAAGCAGCGAAAATTTAAGAAGTACGTCTTTTAAACATTAAAAAAGAATTTTATTAATCTTATGTGCAATATAAGTAAAGATAAGTAATTTTTTCTTGTGTGGTAAACTTCAAAGCTTGAGATACAGAGGCCAATGTCACAATCTGGTAAGTTAGTAACAAATTTCCTTTCTTCATCTCTGCAATTACATTTAAAATTTGCAAATTACATCTAAAATGGACTGTTGCTGCCATCTAGTGTATGAAGAGAGAAATAAAATGTATTCCGGGCAAAATAAATAAATTGTTTTTAAATAGTTTTGTCACATTAATATTGCACACCCCAGCACGGCAATATCATGGGAGCGAGAAATGGAGTTTGAAACCCCAGCACGGCATTTTCACAGGAGCGAACAGGAAGGGGTTAAAAAGTTATTACATTAAATGGAATATTCTTTAAACCAATATTCCAATAAGTAGACTCAACTGCATTTTACAATCAATTTGATTTGAAAATTGCAGTAGGATTTCAAAGCTACTGAAGATATTTTGCGAGCAAAAAACCTAGCTATGAAAATTTGAAAAGAAAACTGAAAGGTTGTACTTACAACCCACACACAATAAGACAAATTGGCCATTCTTCTTGAGATGGGTTGAACACTAGCATGCAAAGCATACATTATTATCCATCCACAAAAACCAACACCACAAAGTTGCCACAGCAGACGAAGATATTCACCTGTTTTATGTCTGAAAATAAATGCATGAAACTTGTTTAAATTTTGAAGATACAGCTCAACACAAAATATTTACATCTAAAATTTTGAATTTTTCTCCTGCTCTAACAAGAGAAATAACAGTTAATTTACAATGCCTATTAAGCTGTGTCACTAACTTTTAGTACTGCACATGATTTGAAACATATAACTTATACATTATATACAATATTTATAAAAAAAAAACTGTTGAATGGAGATTAATTTTAAACTTTTGGTTCCCACATTATTTAGCTAGAAAAATTTAGAACATTTTCTTTTTTCAAAAAAAAAAAAAAAAAGACATGAAAAATTATATATATTTACTTATTTATTATTTTTTTACACCACTGCATTTTATTTTGATGTATATGATAGAGCAACCATTTGGCAACCAGTCCATTGCGGGGCCATATTCTGATGGTTGTGAAAACGTTTCAGATATCATTATTTGTAAGAATACTACTCATAAACTATACCTCCTGATGAGAAAACTGAGGAGAAATTTTTATTTCTATCTTAAATTCAGTTGAATTTTTTTCAAGAACAAACTTTCTAAAATTGCTTGAAGTATTACAATTTTTAATATTTAAAAAACAGAAATTCATCTTGTTCTTTTAATCTTGAAAAAATTAGTCCAAAAAATAGAATTTCAGAATTAGATTCACCTGAAGATGAATGTTAAAGTTTCTCAGCAAATAAACTTTGTTTTGAACTGGATTTCAGTTTGTGTTCCCTGTTTAGATTGTTAGCATCCATTACTTTATCAGCACCCATCATGCATGAAATTGGACTGTCCAATAATTTTGAGTCAGGTCTTTCATTTTAACTACGTTCTTGGTTTACCAATTGAAATGAATTCATGGCACTTCTAATGGGAGGTTTAGAAAAAATAATTAATTGACAGCATTTCATCAGGTTCAAAAAAACATTATGTTATTGTCAGAAATTATTTTGATGTGTGTTAACCCTTTTCACATAACACGCTGTTAGTAATTTATAGCAATTATTTAATCAACATGAAAGTTTGTTGTGATAAACTTATAGTTTGAAGTCAGACACAGTCTCAATGCAACCGTATAGACAGTTGCATTTGCTGAACGTTTCTCAACCTTTTTTGAACCTTTTTTGGCAAAACCTTTTGTAAAAATTTTGCGGACTGGTAAGGATTCTTTTTTTTTCCCAAATAAATAATAATAATAACATAAACAAGTGGCAGACCATTTAAAACTTTGCTTAGTAATAGAAAACTGTCACAAAGATATTTAGATGGCAAGATAAGTAATTATCATAACAAATATGCCATAAACATTAATAGTATACACTATATAATATATTACAATAAACACTACATAAGTAAATAAACATTTGAGAACAATCATAGAAAACAATGAAAATTTATCACAAAATTCATGTAAAGAAATGGCATATAAGGATGTTTTTTTTTCTTTGAGTAAGTAAATTTTCTTAACGAGGACAAGTAAAAATCTCTGAGGACTGGTCAAATTTTTCCCTAGACTGGTGCCGGTCTGCCGGACCACTAGTCGAGAATTGCTGGTTTAGGCAATGCAATCATACAAGTCTTACGCCCAGATTCATCAGACAATTTGACTATCGGTCAGATAGCTAACCGTTGGTTGAAACCTTTTTCAACCTAGTAAGATGGCTTCAATTTGTGGCTCAGAAGTCTGACCAAGAGTCGAATCCTACAGTGAGTATGAACATAGAAGGCCTCCATTAACAGTTAAGGTGTCTGACTGAGAGTTGAATAATTTGTGGTGAATATGGACATTAATCGTGCACGACCCCTGTCCCCCAAGTCGATCTTCATGCTAACTGAAATTGGAAAATAGATCTTCAAGTAATTGGGGTTGCTGACCACCTGTGATTGATCATATTATATTCGTTTTAAAGCAATGAATACTTTATTTCACTAAAAGTACAATCAGCACATTTTCAATGCATGCTAATAATATTTTGATTTAGTTATACGTTTTTTTTTTACCTTCCCAACTCTAAAATCAGTACATTAAAATCTACAAATATGATTGGAACACTATTATTTGGAGCAAGCCTAACTTTGCAGCATCATAATGCTGTGATCAGAGTCTGCAAAGTCGTTACAATGCTGCCAAATCAGGTAAGCTCTAACTATAGTTGTCTTTAAAACACTAGAAATAAATAAGCTCACTTAGGTTTAACTTATTCTTTTCCCTTGTTACATAACCTGCAAATTAACTTAACTTTGAAGATGAAAATAAGATATCAAAAGTTAAGTAAACTTTTGATTATAGATCTATGAATAAAATATACTCTTTTTATACAGATAAATCATTTACTTACTGTATACAGATGGCAATTTATTTCAGTTTTACACTTTATATATATATCCCTGTCATCCCTAATCAATAAACTAGAATTAGCATCAATTACACTTAATGAAACAACACTAAATAAACAAGTATATTTTTAATAACTTGCATCGCTAATTCTATTCTCTGTAACAAAAAACTCTGGGGAAAAAAGTAACGATATACATTGCAAAAAATATACTTTAAAATTTAAGTTAACTTCAACCAATACTTCAGTCATTAAAAGTTAACTTTTATGTAAATGAATTTTCACAATAGGAGTAGTGTTCCAAGTTATTTTAGATAAGAGCCAACTTCTTAATGATCCAACTAATTAATAGTTTAAGAATTAACCTTACTGTACCATGACATAAAATTTTGACAACAAAGAATTTTTCACAAACCTGGTCTTCCATAATAAACTTCCTAGCTCAATACCATACAAATAAAGTGACATAAATCCCAATAGAGAGCAAATTCCTTCTTTATTTTCTTCAAAAAGATTCCTTCTGTCATCAGATAAAACAAATGATGTCAGTCCCCCTTTTAATAGCAGCCATTGATGAAGAACCATAGTGATCATGGATAAAACTCCGGGTCTTATTGGAATTAGGACCATTACAATAAAGCAAAATATCTGAAAGAAAAATTTTGAATGCATATTTAAAATAAGAATTTTGGCAGTCTGATTTGAATTTTGGAAATAAATTACAATAAAAGTTGTTCTAAAGAACAACATAATTGCTTTAGAACTAAAACAAATTCTGTCACTTTTTCTACAGAAAAAGTGATACATGGGAACAAAAAAATTAAGTTTGTAAAAAAAGCATGAACTTACTTGTTTTCTGAAAATTGACGTAAAACATTTCTAAATTTAATCTCCTCAAATAAATTAATGCTCCCACTATTAAAAATAATTGAAATAGATAACTTTTCTTACGTAGCTTTTATTTTATTAGTGTTTAATAACCTTCAAAAACAATGAAACACACAGCAGAATAATGTTTCTCAACCACTTTGCTGTGATATGTTTTAAGTAAACTGCATGACACTGATTCCCTTAGTGGTCATCCACAGATGTTGTGCATATTATTAAAATCAAATTCATTTATAATTTAAATGAGAAATGAATAAATTTAATCGAGATGTATTGACCCCCTTGCGAGAAGTTGCTGCAGAGTATGGGGGGGGGGGGACTTGTGAATTATTTCTGCGACATGGTATCATGGAACTGGTCTGCATTTGGGGAAAACCTAACCTGACAGTGTCCCAATGCTGTGATTACGCTCTGTGTAGCCTTTACACGCTGCCAGGTTAAGTTTGCCCCAACTATATGTGCCCTGGACCAGGGGGACATGGACAGCCAACAACAACAGTTTAAATTAGAAGTTTGGTTCACTATGTTTATATGACGTCGTCAAATACATTCATTGACAGTGGTGGTAAAAAAAATTGCACCACCCGTGCCGCAAAGGAGAGGAATATCATCCCGACTGCATTCAACACACAGTCAAGCATCCTATATCCCAGATGATTTGGGGATGTATTTCTGATCAAGGAGTTGGTGGGCTTCACTTTGTGCAAGGAACAGTAAACGTTCAGGTGTATATTGGCATTTTGGAGGAGAAATTGCTTCCTACTATCCGGAATCATTTTATATCAGTTCCAGACGTCATTTTCCAGGATGATTCTGCTCCGTGATATAGGGCAAAACTGGTAAGTAACAATTTAAAAACCTTTATCCTGCCATTAAATTGACACGGGGTTAAGCAATTTTTTTCCCTAAATTCACACGCATGTTCAGAAATGGAAAAATGAGCATGGGGTCAGCAGTTTGCCTTGGCCCGGAAACAGCCCCAATCTACATAAACAATTATCGCATTCCTGCTGTTAAATGTTTATTTCATAAGTTTTGCAGAATTTCACATACGTTCATTGTTAATCAATCGTTCAAAACTTCTCACATAATCCCGTTGTTGTGAAAATGCGAGGGTGATGCAATTTTTTTTTTTACCAGCACTGTAGATATAAATAATTTTTTACAAAATTAGTAACTGTTAGTGTGGAGAACTTTCTATAATAAACTATTAAATGCAATTTTACATTATTATTTCTTGAATATTTTAAAATTTATATTTAAAAAAATTAATTCAAATGCACACCACTAAAAAATTATATACATTTGGTCGAACATCCGGCTTACCAAATTATATTTGGTATAAGAGACAACAGGCTGAAAGCCGTATAATGACCGAATATTTGTTATGTCCCTATACAAATATACAGTAAAACTTTTTCTCAAACTTCAATTTTTTAGGGAATGCAAACATAAAGATTAGAAATTCTAACCTTTGTAAAAGCCAATGTAAAAAAGAAATTCCAGTGGATGCCATATTCAGATACAACTTTATGATAATTCACAGCTGTGGTGAAAAAAAGTCTCAGAAATCCAAGGATAAGAAGAGGAAGAGATGACATTAGACATTTCTTAAAGCTAGAATAAATGATGAATCAGAAATAAAGAATAACTTGCATGTATTAGAAAAAAAAATTATTAACAAAACTTGCTCAAATATATTTTGAATGAGATGAAGAACAAAAACTGCATTTGCAAAAAAAAAAAAATCATTTTTTTGTATTTTCAAATTAAAAAAAAAAGACATAAAATATAGATTGTAGAATAAACACCATATAAGATGGGTGTTCCAAATACGCCCCCCCCCCCCCCCCCCCCCATTTTTTTGGATTCAGTATAGAAAAAAATGTACTAGATTGTGACAATAGTCCTAAGAAAGTCTACCCGATGATAAAGCATTATCAACAACAAGCTGGTTTGAATTACCAGGCTTGCCAGGGGAAGGACCAGCCACGTAGTAAGAGTTATTCAGGGCCGATCCTAGGGTGTCAGTCGCCCGTGAGCAAAGTGCTAATGTGCCACCCCTCAAGAGTAATTTGCATATTTTGATTAATCTTTGACGTCCATATAACTATTCTTCAAATATTTTTCAAATAAGACTTTTGTCCACCTCACTTCGACGATTGATGGATATATGCCCTAGCGCCGTGAGAAGTTACATAAGCCAGGCTCCTCTAGAGTTTTTTAGAAATTGAAGTCCCAAAATCGTATTTTAGGCATTGTTTGATAACGATGGGACAAAGAGCGGGCGGGGGTTCAGTGTGCCCTCACGAACTGGTTTTTTTAAATTAAAGTCAATTTCAAACTGAGGGGGTGGGATTAGGGGCCTTTCTAAAGACTCTAATTGAGACTATCTTTGGTAGTAATGTTTGGGAATGGATTTTGTGGCCTTCCATCGCAAAAAGTTCGAAAAAGAAATACGAAGATTGTCACTAAGCAATTTTTGATGACATTAAGAAGGGCTGTCCTCTGAAAACACATTTTGGATTTTAAAGCCAACATTTTCAGGCTATGTTTGATTAAGTTAAGTTGGAAGGGGTGAATCAAATATTTAATTGGGTCCTTAAGATCGGTGGTTCAAACAGCAAAATTTTCCGAAATTAAAGTCCTAAAAACGCCATTTTAAGCCTTCTTTAGTCTCGTCAAGGTGGTCATGGCATCCTTTTGGATTTTCGTCTTGGAGTTACGTTTAAATTTACTACCCGGGGCAAGAGCTCTGATCTGAAACCGGGTAGTTCATCTGTGATTTTAACTCGAAAAAATGCTGTAAAGGGGGAAAATTACAAAATTTTAGTTAATTCATATACGTTTGACTCTCAGGGGAGTCGCAATTTTCCACTGTCTCTCCACGCAGCCGCGATTGTTGAAAACAGAATTTGTTGTTTGAAATGCTTGCGAGAGTATCTAATCAGTATAGCTTTTTAAAAAAATCCACTATAATATTAAAATCTGTTCGCGTCTGTCTGTCTGAAGATCTATCTTCTTGAGAACCACTGCGAATCGAGAGTCAAATGAGGTACCGATCAATTTGAAATTTTCCAAAGAAAACAATAGGACCAATCTCGTAATTGTGCGACTTTAATTAGCGGAGATATTAATTAAAACGTTAATTAACCTAACGTTATTCAGGAATTTTTATTTCTTCCCTGTTGCCATTTTGCATATTGGTGAGCAAGTAAAATTCTAATATTTCTTTTAAAAGAGATTTTTTGGCTGCTGTCCAAATCTTAAAACAACGTTTCCATCTAGAATTTTTATTTTAAATTAGTTTAAAATTGGTTGCACTATTCGGACATAGCCTTTATTTTATCGTCTGTCTTTTTTTTTAATTTTTACATTCAACGTTCTTAACTTTTTTCAGCATAGGAAAGTTGTTTCTTTAGCTATCTTTATTGATTGTAGTGTAAGTTTATCATTCGCTGGCTTCATATTTTGGTACATTTAGGAGATGTGACTAATTATGTTTATTTTGTTGGACCTTTTCCCGTCACATGGGTGAGTTTTCGAATTGTAATAACTTTCTTTTCCTTCCTGTTTCTATTTTTGAAATACAGTTTGTATCGTTAAAAGAACATGTTAAATTAAGATTGTTTGGATTTCTTTAAGTGAAACAGAGTTGAACAAAAATATTGTTTTTAAGGATTTTAACTAAAGCTTAATTCGAATCTGATGACTTGGTATTAAATTAATGCATATTGGTATTTATAAAGTCTTGGTGCTTTAGTTTCCCGTAAGCAACCAAAAAGTATGTGTCATTTTATGTAAAAAGCTGATCTTAATTGTACATACAAATGTTTCAGGTATAGTCTATCAGATTTCATTCAGTTTAAAGTGAGCACAGATTATAATTGATAATGCATATATTTTCATCTTTTGTGCTAACTGAAAATACTCATAACTTGCATTATTGATAACTATGATTAACTTTAAAGAGATTTTTGCCAAAAATATGCTCTACTGGTGTTTTGCAAACCTTGCATTACGCGTATTTATTTACTCCTTAGCACTTCAGAAACTGATGTCAGAGTAATACAAAAACATCAATTGGACATCTCTTTCATTTTTTAAGTAGCCCGTGCAAAGCCGGGCACGCAGCTAGTTTTATATAAAATACGTCTTCATTGTTTAGGTCTATAAAAGCTTGGGGGGTAAGCATTAGTGGCCGCCCTGGGCCCTGAGTGCTCCTTTTAGAAGGCACCCTTTCATGCTTCAAAAAGTGCCCATTTCCCTCATCTCCTCTCCCCTGTATCCATGCCTGATTACCGGTTCTGTCATTAAGTTTTGCTACCAAATGAAGCATGTGTGTAAAGAGTAGATATTAATGGACAATGAACCAACACAATGTTCCCTAACAATCTATTTTTTTAAACTGTGCTATGTTGTCGGGAAATCGGCACTTACTTTGATAATTGAGCATTTAAAATTCAGCACATTTATTTGACTTATTATAAGTTATCTTTTGAGAAATTCTTGAGGAATTTTGCTTGATTAAAAGAACTATATGATGCGGCCTGCGGCCGCCCCTTGCATTGGCCCCCATTGTGCGGTGCACACTCTGCACACCTGCTAGGATCGGCCCTGGAGTTATTACAAAAGAGTGATGTTGAAACTAGCCAATCTTATTTTACAATAAGTTTTCTTTCTTTATGGTTCACTGTAGTTTATTAGTATAAAAAAATTGTTTATTGTTTTTAGCCGAATTTGAAGTTCTTTGTTACGAAGCCTAATTTATGTAGTTGACAAATTCGATAAAAAAGTCGTAGCGAACTGCAACATATTTCAAGGACACACAACTGTATATTTCAAGGGAGGATAGCTAAAATTTCTTAAAACAGAGATTTTTAAAACTACAAAATAAGCAAAACATTTTCTACATTTCAAATCTATGGATCAATTCAAAACTTTTTGCATAAAATTTTATCTTTTAGTGTTTTGAATACATTCAAATAAAAACTTTCTCTAAGTTTTCCCTGATGATGTGTCATTCAAAAATATTTTTAAAATAACCAAATCAAACACTTTTATCCACATTATGTCAAAAAAAAATTTCTGAGGTATTGTTAGCAAAAACCAGATTTCTCTAATGTTATAATTAGGAGCTTTTAGGAATGAATTTTCCATGGATTTTTTATTTTAACTATTTAGTTTACTCTCTAGCATTCAAAATTGATCAACAAATTGTTAAAGTTAAGTAATTAAATAAAGTGTACAGTAGAGAGGAGGGAGGACCAGAAAGGATGATCAACACATATTTCCCCCCCATTTCACAAAATTTATTCCAAAAACCCTTTCTTAATATGTAGAGTACTGAACTTTAATTGGGGAAAATTTTAACCTGGCAGTGTCATGATGCTGCACTATTAGGATCTGCATAGCCTTTTAAATCATACTTTTATTTCTTTTTATCATATTTTAGTGTATTTATGATAATAATGCTGTTTTATATATTAAATTCATTTTATTTTAAGTAATTTTACTTTTCTAAGCTAAAAACAGGCAAAGGGCATGCATGGAAAAGTTATTAAATAAGTGGTCAAAAAATATTACTAAAAATGTTCACCTGTTACCATTTAGTGTTTTCCTTGCATAAGAGGAGCACAGTCCATGGACAAGGACAAAGGAGCCCACGCCAGCATCCATAACAGACCACCCATATGTATCTGTCTTGGCAAATTTAGAGGGAAATGAGTTGAAATCCACAGCTAAAATGCAAATAGCAGTGGCCAATAGCAAATGGCCTCGATAACTAGAAATAAAATGTTGGCTAAAATCCTTAGGTAAATCTGTGTGTAAGAAGGAATTTCTGAAAAGAAAACAAAATTATTACAAACTATTAAAATTAATGATTCAATAGCATGTAATTTCATAATTGAATATCTATTGAAGATAGCATATACAATATCACTCCTATGAGCAGGCAGGGGTTACGGTTCGCCCCAGGTGTCACCCGTCTTTGGAGGTGACACATGGAATTAGCGAGTTTACAAAATATATATAAAAACTTCGTTTTGAAAATTTTCCCAAATATTTTAATTTATATTTAATTCATCAAATACAGTAGCATCACTACTGGTGGAGCAGGGATGCGTTTCTGCCGGATGACATCTATTTGGGTGGGGAATCACACCCAAAATAAATTCATGAGCTGATGAAAAATATAAACACTTTAATTCTAAAAGTTTTCTCCCAATGTTTCGAATTATATTTAATACATGAAATGCTGTAGCATACTAATTGTGTTGTTGGATGATACCCTTCTAGGGCGTAACCTAAAGATCTAATTTATAACTGTAAGATACTGTAATCCACTCTAACAAGGAGACCTTACGGTCTCCAAAATTCAGATCGGGATGAAATTCAGATTAGTAAAACCTCTTGAGAGTATCCACACAGTAAAATAATAAAGCGCACTTGTGAGAATATTCCAAGAAAGCAGCCTTTAAAGTTTTACGCACAGATTACGCAGTAGAGATTATTCGCCAGCAACAGCTTGGTGGCTGTGTGGTCAGCAAGCTGCATTCCCGTGCTGTCGATCCGGAATGGATACCGTTCGAAAATTTTTTTAAATATAAATTTATAAAAAGACTGTTGGTTAATTGAAATTTGAATTGAAGATAATACTTTAGTTTTAAATACGTAATGTATTTTTAATCGAGAAAATAGAGATAAATTCAATTGATTATAAATTATAATGTCAATTACCACGGCAACAAAATTAGGGTAGGACCTGTTAATTTATAGGACTCGACCGATGCATCGGCGCCGATGGTTCAACAATTTAGCCATCGGCATCGGTGCCCGATGCTAACTTGCGGGAAACATCGGCCCATCGGCCTTAAAAAACATCGAAAAGCCGATGGAATTGGCCGATGTTTTTGAAAAAAAAAAAGGACCTTTGCTGTTTTTATAAAATTATTTACTTAAATTTCAGCATGAATTTCTATTTTTAGTCATCCCTAGAAGAGTTTTTAATACTACATTCAGGTACCAAACAAGTTAATTATTGCGTTGTTTCTTGCAGCAGGATGTACGTATGTATCTGTCATAAGTCATAACTCAAAAATGATAATCTGTAGAAGGTTGTATGTGGGATCTGCCGACGTTCCAGTTGTGCACTTCCCTTTTTGTTTTCGATCGGGAGTTCTGAAAAGCCTGTTAACTCATTTTTTGTGGCTATTAATTACTTGTTTCAATGCAAAACTAATATATCGTCTCAGACTGACGATCATTTGGTGTTATATTGCCGAATTGGAGACTATGGAAACAAATATGAGATGGCGAAACCGATTTTTGTGTCATTTTATTAGATTCCCATTGAACCAACGGTAATTTTTAATTTTTCGATATTTGTAATATGAATCACAGTAATGCAGTCTTTTCTGTATCGCTTCGGCGGAGTTACAAGTTTGGGGCCCGTCGAAATACATTTTGGGGATCACAGAAGTTGTAAAACATTTATCATTCGCATTTTTGTAACTCCTTCGGTGGCCCTATGGTTATGGGGTCTCTCGCACAATTGCAACATTTGCTATATTTTAAATCCTCCATTGCGCGTCAAAACAAACTCGGGTGCAAGTTTTGAAAGGGTTTTCTGCTCAATGTTTATGATTATTTTGAAATCTATTTTTACGACTATTTTTTGAATTTCCGAGAACACTTGCGTGCCCCTCCTCCCACTCCCTCAATTTCTGAAATTAAACTCTAGTTGTACTTCTGAGTTGTTTAAAACTAACACCATTCATAAAATTGGAGATTTTTTTTTCAAACTTTATCTATTGTTTAGAAAGAATTTAGGGCATTAATGTAAGAAATTGATTAAAGACGTTTTGAATGGTGACATAATTCGGAAATCAAAGGGACTTTTGAATTTTATTTTTCGGAAGTGCTGAAGTAGATTCAGAAACTCTTCCGAGGCGTTGATGGTAGCTGTTCTGTACTAAAAAAATGAGGCAGAAGTTGGGGCCGAAGTGTGATTTACTCCAAAATCAGAGGGTGACCCCCCTAACCCTACCTCGTCGTTTCAAACATTTCTTAAATATTTAGCAATTATTTATTTTGGTCAAGAAATGTCATTTTGCGTATTTCTCATACTTGTTTCACCTATATTTCGTAAATTGATATCTTTTTTGCATCATTAATCGCGATTGATATTTTTTTTCTGTTGTAAGTAGCTATTTTTATGTATTTATATAAAATCAATGAATAAGTTATTTTCGTTTTTTATAGAAAAGTTTCAAGGATTTTCTATTATGCAATTTTTCAAATTTCAGAAAATTACTGTTACATTGAAAAATTTAATTTGAACTTGTTTGTAAAGCGTCATAAAATATTAAACAATCAAATTGTTCAATACTATGTGTGCAAACATCAGATCAAGTAGTATATGTATTCAGTTATTAACTTGGTGTAAATATTGAGTTTGTTTATTGTACCTGCGTTTTAAGAACCTTGCTCTTTTCATGGCTATTTTTTTCAGCAAAATGTATGTCACTGTTATAGCTTTCATGAAAAATGCAAACTTTTCTATTCATAAATTTTAAATAAGTATAAAAATATTCCTATTTTGATTTAATATTGTAATTTATCTGTTACCTTTTTTGTTTAACTTGATGACTAAAAAATGTCTACGTGCAATCTTTCCACTTTAATTGCGTAATTTGTTGACGGTTTCATAGTTCTATTCTTAATTTTTTTTTTTTTTTTGAATGATTAAACAACGTAATTTAATTTTTTTTAACTATGTTTAGTGTACCTAAATCCATACATTATTACAACATTACTGAAATCTTAGTTATATGCTCAATTTAAAGAAAAAACAAATCAATTGGTTATTAAACAGTCTCTTTGTTTTTCTTCCTTCTTTTTTTTGGCTATTGTTCTTTCTCTTTCATCATACAGCAGTCAAAAAAGGACAAGCATAACTACACCCTATACAGATTGTACGTAGTACGATGCAAAAGTTCGGGGACAAGCTGTATAAAATCTTACCCAGAATAGTTCACATTACCGAAGCACATCCACCTTCAAAAAGTCGCCTTAAGGGACTATGTACTTCTGCCAGTGTTCATATAACTTTTGGAAACACTCCTGGAAGTCATTTTTCGCTACCTTCTATGATGCAGCTTCATCTTCTCCTGACGGAAAAGGCGGCGTCTATGCAAATGTTTTTTTGTTAGGAATAGGTAAAAGTCACACGGAGCTAAGTCCGACGAAACGTTATGTTATTTGTTTGTCATATCAGAGTATTGACCAATCGAACCATGCATCCTCAACATGAAAGTCGCCTTCTTCCCCACGATGAAGTTAAAGCAGCAGCGCAAGAGGCCTTACAGGAATTTGCGAAAAATGTTTTCCAGGAGTGCTTTTAAAAGCTATACGAACGTTGGCAGAAGTGCATAATCGTTCAAGGTAACTATTTTGTAGATAGATATATGCTTCGGTAGTGTGAACTATTCAGGGTAAGGTTTTATACAACTTGACCTCGAACTTTTAGATCATACTACGTACGTATGAGTTTTCAATTTACTATTTCATAACGTTTTTGAGTGACGCAAGTTTACTCGCATGAAGATATCACAAGAGAATTTGCGCTAATTAACTGAGGAGGCGTTCAAAATGGATATTTGGTTATCTATATGTTCTTAGGTACATATGTATGTACAGATGTGCCGAAAAAACTTGTGAAGTATAAATTTGGTGATAGTAAAATAGAAATTTAGGTCGAAATCTGATTTTTTTTTTTTTGTGATTACAATTCTTTATTTGTAGAAAGGAAGTAAAGTGAAATGAATCAATGATCCTTTAAATCCATGACAATCTTATCAATTTATTTCTGTTTGATTTTTTTTTTTTTTTTTTTTTTTTTTTGCCATCGGTCAACGGCATCGGCCATTTGGAGGAAAACAATCGGCCATCGGCCATCTTTGAACAATCGGCCAACAATCGGCATCGGCCCATCGGCCAAAAAATGCCATCGGTCGAGCCCTATTAATTTATGTAAAAAAATTTAAAATATGGTTTTATTTATCAATTATTCATTTATATACATACACCTGAATGATAATTATCATAAAAACATGGAAAACAAAAACTGTTTTGACATCTTGCACAATGTCTAAAAGATTGTTTACAAGAAAACCTTTTTGTAAAAGATTCATTGGAAAACATACTTCATTAGCATTTATGAAAATGTCCCTTTTGTCAGAAAGTTAGGAAGCATACCGAATCATTTTATTAAAAATTGGCAATGACAGTTGATGATGGACTATTGATTGTATTTTTATAGTCCTCACAGGTATTTATTTTTCTATTATTTTCAACAAAATTTGCACACCTTTGTATACTCTATATTAGATTCTTTACCTGCCTATATAGACGTAGCAAGGTTGAACAAGTGAGGTACATTTTGGTGAAAAAAAGAATTCTTCAAGAGGTATCATCCCCGAGACGGATTGTACAGGAATCCAGTACGCTGACCACATAGCCACTGAGCTGCTGCAGGCGAAAAATCCTTACTAGAATATAAGCTGCATGTAAAACTTTAGGGGCTGTTTTCTTGGAATGTTCTGGCTAGTGCACTTTAATACTTTACTATATGGATACTCTCAAGGGGTACTACTAATCTACTGAATTTCATCTTGATCTGAATTTCCCAGACCGTAAAGTCTCCTTGTAAGACATGTGTGTGCTGGATCGGTGGGAAAAAAACGGTCAGCATTTTTTTTAAATTTGTTTTTTGAAAAACGTCTTTTGCCTGTTACATATTGTTTAGTTGCTTCATAAATCACTTTTTTTGTCATTTAATTTAGAATATATTTGAAGTTTGTACTTGCTTGATTCCGTATCATCAGATATTTTATTTAATTATTTTTAAATCATGTTTGCGATCAAATTTTCTTTGACTGAAATTCTTATTTAAAACTATATTGTTAGCATTGATAATACTAAAAAGACAACCACATTTATAATCTTTACGATGGTATTAGCATGAAAATATTTAATTTGTGTAGCGTAAATTTCCAATTTTATAGAAAGCTGTTGAACAGCGGTTTTAAACCTGTTCTCTAAAACTGTAGATTACGACTCACACAGGGTGGCGACAGAAACTGTGAAAAAAAGTTCCCTGACTTTTCCCTGATTAGGTTCCTCAAATTTCCCTGATTTACGTTACCAATGATATTGTTTTCCTTTCTTTGCTCTGCTTGAAATCCATTGTATGTTTGTATAAAATTCAGTATTTTAAACGTTTTAAGTTATGTAAAGTTGTTGAACTAAAGATATAATTTTAAAAAGATGCTGTTTTTTTAATAAAACGTTTAAAAAAAACATATCAAATCAATTTTTTTGGAAAAAAAACCCTACAAAACAGTATATTATTTTTTTTTATTTGGAAAGTTATATAAAATTTTTAAAAAATACTTTACTTCCAGTAACCACTTAGCATAAGAATTTTAAGAAACTATTAAAATCACTCTTAAAAACATGTGTATTTAAGATTGAACTAAAAAGTAATTGAAATTATTTGGAACTAAATTTTCAAACAGTATAATAATTATTGTAAGAAAAACAAGTAATAGTGAAATAATAGAAATAATGTAGTTATTCTTATATAACTAATTGACATATTTATGCAAAACAGATGAAACCTTTTGATATCTATTCATAGGGAACTTTTCTCTAATCAAGAACATAGGTTTTAATGAATGATTACAGCATTTTAACAATAAAAAAATAAAGATATTTACTTAAGTGCACAAGTTAAAAATGATTTCAGTATGTATTGAAAAAAATCTTAGGTTGCTTTTGTAACAAACAGCTTTAAAATTCAAGGGGGAAAAAAATTGGTTAATTTCAAAATATATAAAAGAATACAACTTGGTTTTAAAAAAACCTTTTCTATTAGAAATGTTTATAATAAACATTTCTAATCTGTTGTGACAGCATCTAGTTCAATTTTAGCAATTACATAAAAAATGTGAAGAAGTAATAACTTTTAAAGCTTTTATCAGTATTAATTCAAAAAACAAAGATTTCTTCTTGAAATCTTGATTACAATACGCTTATTGCTTTGAGACAATGGAATAAGGCAAAAAACTAAAGCATTAATGATGGTTTCCTCTTTGCCTGTAGGGTTGTTTATTTTACATAGTATTGAAGGGCGTGAAAGCAAACTTCAAGCTAGATAAAATAAACAACTTTACAGACACAGAAGCAATTTTAGGAAGTCCATCCTGTGGTTAATAAGTAAGATGCAATACTTTGACGTTGAGGAAAAAAGATGCACAAATATGCGGCAGTGTATAATTGCACCTCATTAATTTTAACTTTTTTTTTTGAACAGATAATTGGCAAAAAATGTGCAGAGAATTAGGGTAATTAATTTAATTTTGCAAAGGAAAAAAAAAATTTTTTTTTTCTTCATAAAATCAATTTTCCCTGATTTTTTGTTATTTTTTCAAAATTCCCTGATATTTCCCTGATCTGTCGCCACCCTGTCACAGATGTGTTGTTAAATCAATTTATGGTGGGTAATGGCTTTCTAACCTTTAAATTAGAACTATGTTTTAGCTTACTCGGGATAGCAACTTGGAGAGGGGAGGGGGCTTTTGAACACCACAAAAATGCTTGTGGGGGGGTACTGTGAATTTAAAGGTAAGCATAAAAATTAAATGATGAGCAAATTATCAAGTGTCTTTGAAAACATTCAATGTGCCAGGCAAAAAGTGAGTCTCTGTGGGCAGGGCTTCAGAAAAGGGGGTTACAATGTTTAAAAGTGTGGGAATGCTGCTCCAATTTAGGATTCACCTTTTAAATAATCTGTCAACATGTGGCTGAAGATTCCACAAATGAAGAGATTGAAAAGAACATTGAAGATGGAAAAAAAGCTGCTGATTTCAGGGCCATAACAAGACTTTTGTTTGGGGAAGGGTTTTGATAGACACATTTCTCGTAAAATCTATAAATCAATCAAATCTGATTTCATTCATAAATTCCATCGAGGTTTTTTTTTCTTTCACAATAGGTAATTTAAATGAGAGATACTGCTTTAAGGGCATTAATGTAAGCAAATATAAAACATTACTTATCTATTAAATGAAGCAAAAAAAATCTCATGCATACAAAACGTAACTTTTCCCCAGTTAAATATTCAATGTAATTTTAACAACTCAAAAGAATAGATGCCTGTACTCATGTGCGGGCATTCAAAGCTGTACTTCTTAAAATCATGTTCTGTTGACACTTATAAAATATATTAAATACAAGGTGTAGCACTTTCAAAAGCAAAAAAATCTGATGCTGTTGTTAGTGTCTGGCAGGGACGCCGAGAAGGGGGGGGGGCAGCAGAGGCAAAATCCCCAGAGCCCGGCTCCTCAAAGAGGAAAAAAATATTTCTAGGGTATATGTTGCTAACTGAAATTCTTTTCGGTGTTAGAAAAGCAAAAACATTTCTCATTCAACATTTTAGCCCATTATTCAACATTTGCATGTTCACATCCACATCAAGTGCTTGTGGGCTCCAGTAGCGGGACCACACTACTTGAGCGAAGTGGCGAATCTAAGAGAAAGGCAAAAGGTTTGCTGCGTGCCCCCCTCCTTATACCAGACATGGGCGGATTTATGGGGGGCAGAGGGGGGCAATGCCCTCCCAGTTTTGGGAGGACTTTATATAGCAACAACACATCTTCCAAAAAATGTTAAAAAAAATTTTTTTTTTCTTTGTTGAATAGTTCAGAAGGGCATGGGTGGATTTATAGGAGGGGAACATAGAGGGCAATGTCCCCCAGTTTTGTGAGGACTTCATATAATAACATTACATCTTCCAAAATCTTAAGACCAAAAAAAATTTTTTTTTTTTGAATAGTTCAATGAAAATGAAGAGATTAGCGAATGTCCTTTTCTGATGGGAGAGATACAAATAAATAAAAGAACACTAAATACAAATAGTACAGCTGTCACTGGGGTGCTGAAAATATGTCTTAATTCACTATTTGACTGAAAACCATTTGGGCAAGTTTATTAATGGAAATATAGGCTAAACAAGCTATGCATTCAGCTGCAACACTTATAATATTTGACGATTATTTTTAAATTAGAACCTAAAACAAAGGAAACCCTCCTCCCCCATTTGCGCTAACAGAACAATCAACTCGTTATAATTTGTTTTCTTTCTTTTCAGAGTGTTTATTTTCGATTTGCGTGATTTCAAAAACTAGATATTTTGTGTTGTTACAGACGAAAGATTTTGAAGAACCTTCTGAATTCAGACGTTCAGATTGGTGAAATTGTAAAAATCCTTTAACTGTAAAAACTGACGAATTTTCGTAAAAATTACAAAAATCTGCAGGTAAGAGTGAATTACATACAGGGAAGGATTTGCCTATAAGATAAACAAGCTATAGCTTAGGGCCACTACTTTGAAGTGGGCCCGTAACTCGCAAAAAGACGCATCATTCCCTCCTTAAAAAATGGAAAGTGCTTGAAAAAACTAATTTCATTTTCAAGAGCTTGAAAGCCTTGAATATTTGGAAATGTGTGGCTACAAACCTTAAATTTTAAAATTTCTAACAAATTGTAGGGGGAGGAATGCCAAAACATGTCAAATTCAGCTCCTTGCTACATCCTGCATCAAAAAAGTAAAAGTCATGGTTCATATGTTTGTAACATATTGCTTGAAATAAATTTTTCTGACTCACATGTTTCATATCTTGCTATTTATTTAATCCCGAATGCAGTATTTTGGAAATTCTTTTGTTTTGATTGCTTTTATCTTGCTTCTACTGCATATTGTTAATCTGTTTAGCCCAGAAAAAAAATGATACACTATTCCTTTTCGTTTTCTGCACTGCTTATAATTTAAAAAAAACGTTATTGTAATGAGAATTCTATAGTTCATTTTTTCTTTTAAACTTAAAATAGCTGTTTTTTTTACGAAGTTTGAACAATACTGTACAACCTAGTACTCAATTTCAGAGACTGGAAAGTGTAAATGAGTTGCCTTAAAATATTGAGTGTTCTAAAATCCTTGAAAAGAATTGGCGCAGTATAACCAACTAGGGCTCTTGTGCCAAAACACCCAATCTAACCAACCAAACCTAGAAAATAGTTAGACAAGTCTTTGAAACTCCTAAGCAAAGTGTGCTTCAACTTTATTTCTTATCAAGTGTATAAATTATGAATTGTTCAAATAAGTAGTATGTTACTCTCATGTTACTTATTTTCTAAATCTGTACACCATTTCTTTTAAAGTATTAACTTACATCACAAAGCACATTTAAATCATAAAACTTTTTTTAAAAAAATTTGTCTATATTTTCCTGAGATTTTCGTCTATCCAATTAACCCTTATAAGGCTTCAAAATGCAGAATTTTATATCCATTTTACAAAATATCCTCTGGGGGAGAAACCCCCGGACCCCCTAAAGTTGGAGATATTCTATATACAACTTAAAAGGGAGCCCTGCGTCATTCTTGATACCAGTCACCCCTCTTAAGGTCAATTCAAAAAGGACAGCATGAAAACACACATTAATGAAAACGACACACAAAAAAAAGGTAAAGCATGGCCTTATTCATCACAGAAAAACAGATCAAAACATGGGGGGGGGGGGGGGCAATTTAAAATGTTTCTCAAAAAAGATCCTGCGCCTCCAAGAACTCAGTCCTACATCCGCCTATGATACCTGAGTACCTGATCCCACAACGTCCTCTAAGATTATCTTTCTTTTCGGTTTAATGATTTCCATCCCTACAAATTTTCACGAAAGAGTCATGAATTCGCCTCCCTTGTAACACCATCTAAAATCGTCTAAAATTTCGTTTTTGGAGCTTGAATTTTGAATGATTTCTGTGAGAGGTTCTCTAAACTCCAGCCCTTATCCTAAAAGATGATCTGTAATTGCGTTTTTAGGACTTAATTTCGGTAATGTTCCCCGGAAAGAGTCCTGAACCCGATCCCGTCTCCTAACTTCATCAAAATTAGCCAAGAAATGGGTTTTTAGGATTTCAAAATCCAAAAACAATTTCAGAGAAGTGCTTACTGTCTTCTTCACATAATTAAAGATTGTATAAAATTTCGTTCATAGGACTTAAATTTAAGAAAAAAATTCCAGGTGAAGGTTCTCCGAACATTTCACTTTGTCATCAAAGATAAAAACTTCTACTTCAAATCCTCTCTCTCTCCACGTCATAAAACTCGTCTAAAATTTTGTTTTTGAAATTTCAATTCCGACTAAATTCTTGCGGAGAGCCTTTGAATCCAAATCTTTTTCCTAACGCTTACAAATAGGGCTTATAACTGCATTTTTAGGACTTCAAAAATCAAAATTTTTCAGGAGAAAGGTTGCCTGAACCTCTTCTTTTTCCAAAACTTCAACAAAAAAGTGTGTACAACTGATCATTTTTAGGATACTTCATTTCCAGTCTTGAAAAATTAGAGAGCATCCCCAACTATTCTCTTTCTCTCCCCCCCCCCCCCAACCCCCTCGTAAAAAATCGTCCAAAACATTTTCTAGAACTCAATTTCAAGAAATTTCAAAAGCAGAGTCTACGAGCTTTACCCTTTTATAAATGTCCCTGAACCTTTCCTACTCCTAACATTACCAGTATTCATGTAAATTTCAATTTTTTAACAATAGTTTTCAACATTTTCCGGGGGAGGGGGACCTATGTGAATGTTACGCTTATAACTGTAGGTTCATATGGTTATTTCTTTCCGCACTTAACGCAATTATCTCAATTTGCCTGCGTGATGCTAGCAATGTATAACAGTTGCTTTGAGAATAACTTAATAGTTGCTTCGAGAATTTTGAAAAGGTCAAAATTTTTGTTTAACACTTTTTTTTTATTTAACCTGCTTTTTTAATATTTTTTACAAAGAAAAACTATCAAATACGATACTGTTTCTCCGCTGTACACTGACTCATGGTATGACGCCTAGGATTACTATGAAGCAGACATTGAGGTACAAGAAAGTGCAACTAAGGAAACGTAAATAAAGAGAGAGTTTTTTTTATTTTTTATTTTTTTTAATGGTTGCAGGGGGGCCCGCAAGTCAGTATTTTACCCCGGGGCCTAATTGAGCTCTGGGCAGCCCTGGGGTCAGGTACTCAAAAGCTGAAGGAAAATGCAGTGCTGTTTTGTAGGACAAATGTTCACAATAACTGCAAGAAAAATAAATGCTGCAGTTAAGGAAAAAACTTTGTACAATCTGAAAAATAATAATTTCATTTTCTAACAAAATTTTAAAATGAGTAAATAAATAAATGAAGAAATAATATTTTTTCAGCAAAAAACTTTTTTGGAATAGATTTGAAAAACTTTGGAGAGGGCTCATACCCTAAAATCCCACCTCCTGTATATGGCCATGGCTGATCTGTAATGTTTGACAAAACATAAAAAAAGAATTGAAAAGAAAGGAAAACTGCTTCTTAAAATTTTGAAAACAGAAATTTTTTTTAACAGTCCAAACAATTTAGCAAAACAAAATAAGATCACATAGCATGCATAAACGAATGAAGAATTGAAAAAGAAGGAAATTACTTGCATACAAAATTGAAATTTTTAAATTTATTAAAAAGAAACAACTTAAAAAACTGTTTTCAATGAAAATGGAACAGATAGGCACTTAGGCCAAGTTTTACATAATTACATGTGTTCCTAATTTGTATTTGTTTCATACAGTCAGATCCCGGTTTAACAAACCTTTATTTAATGAATTTCGTGATTTGGGAATTTTTCTTTTTCCCCCCGACTAAAATGAAGGCAAAAACCGCTATTTAAAAAATTATAAACTCCGAATTTAGGAATTATTTTAATAGCCTGTTTTTTTCTTTTAAATTAATTTGAGTTGAAATATTGAATTGCTTTCCATTTGATACATCCATCTTGTCTGAAGCAAAAAAAGACTCTTGGAATCGACCATTTTTAATGGGCAAATCTGATGCAGAAGGCAATAATGAAACCCTCATTAAAACTTACTTTTTCAAATGCTTTACATTCCATGAAAACTATAAAAACATATCTCATGCAGCAGGCTGTAAATGACACAGTATTTTCTACTCTCCATAAAGTCCAAAGAGAACTATTTCGAGTCAAGTAACAAGGAAATTGTCAAGCATGTACACTCAGTACATTAAAATTTCAAATTAACTAGTGTGTGATAGCTAAGTTGTGGAATGCTGAATAAAAAGTCTACACTTTCTGATCATGGATATTTTTGTGCAGTTACTTATCAGGGCTTTTAGATAGGGTAAGTGCATTTTTTTTTTCTCACCCCTATATCATGAATAGCCTCGATTTAACTTATAAAAGTTTCAGTCCCGATGAATTCCTTAAATCGGAGTCCGACTGTATATTCAATATCATCATTGTCATAATATATATTAGCAAACTTTAAATTTTATTATGTCACACAAATAAAAATAAGTTGGTTCTGAAAAATTTATGACTTTTCTCTTTTTTTTTTTTTACAAGTGGTGGCGGTGGCAATTTGTGACATCATAAATTTTGCCCTCGGGGTGGGGGGGGGGCATGCTAGGTACACCATTGGCCTATACATAAATTAATTTTGATTTACAATTGTGAAGCATTTATAACTTACTACACACACCTAAAGAAAGGTATCAAATGAATCACTCCTCTATGTTTCTGGAAACTAAGAAGGCTCAGTAAAAGAGATAGTACTCCAACTAACACAAAGAGATGAATTAAACATTCCGACAAAAGTGTCAGAGCAAGTAGAAGAATTCCGTTAATGATGCAGATTTCCAGGAAGTCTTTTAATCTAAAATTCAAAAGCATAATACAGTTAAATTTTACTTTGATAGAGTAAAAACTAAATAAATTTAATACATATTTTAATAGGAAAAATAGTACATAATTTAATTGGGGAAAAGGCTTTTTTTTTCCTTCAGCAAATAAAAATAAAAGTGTAAGTTCAGCGGTTCTAAACAACTGGTCCAGCGAACCAGTACTAATCTGCAGGAAAATCTGACTGGTCCTCAAAGATTTTTTACTTTCTGTGTAATTTTGTTTTTTCATATTCCAAAAAAAAATAAATAAATAAATAAATGTTTTATAAGATTATATTGTACTAATTACTTTTCATACATTTGGTAGGTTTTTTTTTCAAACATTTATTCACTAATGCAGAATTAACGCGATAACTACTATTATTTACTTTTAAATATTATATTAAAACAACTAGAGGATAATAAAAAAACTTATCATTCCTATAAGTGCTTTATTTTCACACACAATTAGAAATTTTCTTTCTTTTTTTTTCCTTTGTAAGAAAAAAAGAAAAAACCTCAACGGTCAGCAGAATTTTTTCAAGTTTTTACCAGTCCATGGGTCAAAAAAAGTTGAAAAATGCTGGTCTAGTTTAATTTTAAGAATTTCTCCCCACCTCAACATGAAAATTATACTATCCCGTTAGAGCTTGATACGTAAACCATTGGATTAGTTCCTCAATAGTAAAATGTTTATAGAAGACAGAGAACAAGATCAACATCCTTTACAAATTGAATTCACTTAATCTGAATGCATCATTTGGGAATGATGCTGTTGCCTCCTAGCCAAAAGTATTTCAGTACAAATTGTGATAGCTAAAACGCTTTTTCTTTATTATATGGCTATATGTATTTTTATGTATAATTTACAAAAAAAAAATAAATAAATAAATAAATGGTCATTTCTAGGAAAGTATATGTTTCTCACTAAAATAAAGAAAAATCGTAACACTTTTTTTTTTTTCTAAACAAAATGTGGTCAAAAGCTGAAAAACTGGTTTGATTTCAGCAAAAACAAGTTACCTGACAGATAAATTGAAAAAATATGCTGCCATCTGACTAAGGACAAATGCCATAGGTACAAAAAATGTTACGAAGAAAACTTCACTGGGACTAGTTCCATCCATCCATAATTCTTCAAACAAAGTGACATTTGAAATGTTGGACTTCATTTTACTTTAAACCTAGAAATACAAATAATTAAAACATTTTTTAAAATTATTTAAAATAAACTGCTGCTTTCTTTAGAAAAATTCTTTAAGTGGCATTCAAGGATCTTATTAAACATTTTCAAGGGTCAAAACAACAAGAAATGTTACTCACAAAGATTTATGAAAAGCACTGTAAAGAAAAGAAAAAAAGGTAGAATAAAATTGATACATTACCTATAAATACTAAAAGAGCATTTTTCCTATTTTATTAGTGATGTTAAATACCTGGATATAAATTTTTTTAGCAGTGAATACCCTGGTTAGACACACAAAAAGGTTATTTATTTTTCAGTGAACAAAATTCCCATATTTGTGTATAATATGATAGTGCAATATATATTAAAATCTTGCTAACCCGAGATTGCTCGCGCGATCAAAACAAACGGGAGTACTCCCGCAGGGTATCTCATATCCAAGGAGGTTTTAAAGTATTTTTGAGTTCAATTTTTTTTTCAAAAAGGTTGAAAATACAAATAAGAGAAAAGAGTATAATGATAAAATACTTTCTTTAAAGACTTGCATTCAATTTCTACATTTTTTTGAAAATGCATGCCATAAGACAAATGTTTTTGTCATATTTTTCACACACAAATTTGGTTCTTGTCTTTTATATTAGGGCTTTCAGTGCAGCTTTTGTACGTTGACTTTTCTTTTTTAGCAGGGGATGAAATGTCTTCACTAGATCCTAGTTTTAATTTTAAGTCTCTTGGAAGCATTGCGTATGCTTTAGTTCAGAACTGCAGCAGAAATTACTCAAGCAGGATATGATACACCCATTGAAGTCAATTCCAAAGAAACTAATTTTAGAATGTCCCCACCGTTTCTACCCCTTCAAGGTTATGACCTATGGGTCAGCTACTCAAGCAATCGTCCACTACCAAAAAAAGGTGGAGAGAAATTTGATTGAAAGCGAAGAGTTAGGTATGTCATACCCTGCACGAGCAATCTCGGGAAATGATTCTATTACATAAAAATCTTTATAACTTTTGCAGAAACAACCCTGATTTTTAAAAAATTTTAAATTCAAACATTTGAAAAGTAAGAAAAATCGCAAAAATCTGAAAATTGTTTGTACAAATGTAAAAAGATAAAAATGATCAAAAATTAACTTAAATATATTCAGTGTCAACTGACAGTTAACTAAACATTTCTATTTCCAGGTTAGGGTTAAGAGAGGCTTTGAAGTGATTAGAATGGGATAAACTCTTGAGACAAAACCCAACCTAAAAAAAGAGAATACTTGATGACCAGTGTCATATCTGAGGGAAGAAAGCTGGTGGCCCCTGCTCCGGGGGAGGGGGGGCACATTTATTCTATTTCTGTTTTATTGGTTGAAATTCAATATAAAAACTTGAGGGAAGATGAGTTAGGGCAGCAATTTTTTGCTCCAACTGAGAAAAATCTAAGATCCATTGCTTGTACTAACTATTAGAAAAAAAGTAAAACTAGTGAAATTTTTAAATTGTAAGGATTTCTCTCAAGGATTTAAGTCAAAAATTTATTTATTTTCATTCTTTTATTTAATTTTCTGTCCACTTTACTGTGTACTTTCCTTAAACAGAAAAATCAACTCGCTTTGTGTGTATGTGGTGTTTTTTTTTTTTTTTCACCAACATTCAAATATAAAGAGAAAACATATAGTGTTCGATAACTATATACAGTGGCTTCCAAAAGTGTTTGTACACTTTGAAATTTTTTAGTAAAACCAAAATAACTCGAAACTGAATTCGAATATGAAGTCCAATATTTTTTCACATCATTTCTATATCATTCTAAATACAACCTATTGGTTTTTTCAAATATTGACGCATCTTCTTCTTGAAATGGGTCAGAAAACGAAGATACAGAGAAATAACACGCCACAAAAGTCATCGTACACTCAAACATTTTCGAATAAATTCATGATTAAAATTATCATATGCCGTTTTATTACTATTTTTGCATTGTGTTGACCCTTTTAAGTCATTTGGCTTTAATTTTTTGTTTATTTATTCCTTAATATTGTGCTAATTAGTGTAAAATGGCTGGTATTCGTAAAAAAACGCAAACACCATTCAAAATTTGAATTTTTTTCCCACAGTAGTGGTAGATTGGTTTGAAATGTCTCTAAATTAGTTAATTTATTTGTTTGTATAGTAAAGTGCTTGATAAAATGCTTAAAAGAAAGGAATTGGACCAAAAACAAGGTAAGAAAAGGTCAACCAGCAAAGCTAACAAAACGTGATCGGAGATTTAAAGTTAAAAAATTTATGAAAAATACACATTTGAGTGCTGTAAACGTTTCTGCGGAGTTAAATGAAACATATTACATTTAATTTTCACCTAAAATTGTTCACCAAGTTCTCTGATTAGCTGGATTAAATGGGACCTCTTCCCGCAGAAATTTTCTTCGTCGTGCGAAAAACAGAAAGCTTACGCTTTTCGTCGCAAAATCAATTATAAATAAGCTAAAAATGTTTTAGAATCACGTCTTACTTATAGATAAAAATTAATTCAACACTTTTGGTTAAATTGTTGTATAACTGTATGTAGAAGAAAAAATTAGGCACTTAATCTTAAGAACTTATTTGGATTAGTTAATCAGGACAGTGGAGATGTTCTAGTGAGAGGACTTGGTAGTTTGTAATTTTTTGATGAAATAATGAATCATGCTGTTCCTTTAAATATTTTAAAAACCAATTTTGAACTCTTAGCCAAAAATTTGGTTATTGGAAACAACTTTGTTTTTTATCAAGATAACGTTAAGAAGCACACGGTTTTCAACATTTGCGTCTAGTGCCACGAAAATTGTCCTAAAGTTTAGAAAATACCCCCTAAATCTCCAGATTTTAACTTAATGTAACATATTTAGAGATACCTGGCTAGATCACGCAAATAGGGCTTTAAAACGAAAATAGATCTAGAAACAGTAAGACTCGAAGTGTGGTAGAACACTTACTCAGAAATTAAGCAAAAAAAAAAGAAAGAAAAAGAATGAAATCTATTCCCAGACGTTTAAAAGGTGTTATGAATACTGCATGATATTCTACTAACTAATAACTTAATCAAAAGTTAGATTATTCAATGATATATAGAAATTTCATAAAGTATACAAAGACTTTTGTGAGATAAAATTTCCGGCACTTTTTGGTTTTTGATTTTTAAAAAATTAAATTTTAATATTTTTTAAACTTTTCATGTAGTTTTGTTAAAAATTGATCATAGATCTTATAATTAAATACCTATTCCAAAATATTAATTCTAACCAATCGATTGGGGCCTATTTCGTTGAAAGTCGTAGGTGTACGAAGACTTTTGGGAGCCACTGTATAAAACATAATGGGTTCAGAAAACATAATGGGTTCATTAAAACTGGGAGAAGAAAATCATGAAAACACAGAAAATAATTCTTTTCTCACTTCAACGAAACAAGCAATATTCAGGAATCCTTGACAGGACATCTAGCAGAGAAAATGTTTTATAATATTTATCAGAATTTCCCACATTGAGAAGTTTGTTTACATCGGCTGAGAGTCGTGAGCATGGCCACACTAGATTTTCTACACAGGCTGTAACAACAGCTGAAAATCATGGAAACAGATGGCGCTACTAGTTGTTCACATATCAACCTAAAAAATCATATTTAAAAATAAAAGAAAGTAATCGTTTATCAAGCATAAATTAAACAAATTTTTGATAAAATAAATATAACAAAGAAATATCTTCTTTTTATGACTTCATAATTGAAAAATGTACTGTTATGAAGATGATGACTTCAACTTTCATTCAATTTGTCGTTCGCTGTCGGTTTTGCTTCGTGCCTCGTGGCGTGTAAAGTAAATTTTTATTTCAACTTTGAATTTGTTAAAATAAGCGGACTAGATCAAAGTAAGCACTTTTTGCTCTATAAGTTTTTTTATTTTTGTTCTAACTTTAGCAATTGCCTTTTAAATGAAATGTATGAAACGTGAGCATTCAATATTTGGCGAACTCAAAAGTTAGGGTAAACACTCGTGCGTGGATGAATGCTCAAGAAGTGCCAGCCGATGTTAAGTTTTAAATAGTAATTTTGCCAAAGAAGATTTCAAGTCGAGGGTTTTTTTCGTAGTTTTAGGTTATGATACTCTTTTGAACAATTAAGAAATCAAAGAATTAGCTAATTGCACGCTAAGTCGTCCTTGTTCCCAGCGCCAAAAATTATTCAAAACGAAATCCGTATATTTATTACAGAAAAATGAACATTTTTGAGTTTTGTAATGAAAAATGTCTGCTGTTATCTTAGTTTGAGTTGTAATTGCTCTGTTTCAAATAACGTTCGCCTTTATATTCTTAGATTGAAAATGAAACTGTTTTTGTGCAATTCGCATCCGGATAGATTATGAATATCCCTGTGAAAAATTAATGTATTTCACATGTAACTTATGATTGAAATCCTTCTTTATGGTGACATAGCTAGTGTTCAATGTGCTCTTTTTAACCTTATTATAAATTTCATATTCTTCATTTTAGATGCCATCTACAAGCGTTAAGGATGTAAATCAGCATGATTTTGTTAAAGCATTAGCAGCTCACCTGAAAAAGTAAGATGCATCAGTTGCTTTTATTAAGATATAAATTGTCAAAACACTATTCGCATATTGTAATACCTACTGTAGTTGTGTAATGTATTTTATAGTATTTTCATTTACTGAAAGTTGTAAAAATTTTACCTGCCATGAGAGAAATGATCGCAGATTACATAGCTTTCTGGTATATTTTTTAACAAAGCAAAAAGAAACATACAGTCGAACCTCGTTAAACCGCCAACCTTAGTGACGGGCCAAAAGTTGGCGAAATTCGAGGGTCGCGGTTTAACGAGGTTTCCTCTATCTTTCATAAATGCATGGTTTTAAGAAAATATAGTTAAACATATGTATTTTCCTTCCCAATTGATCTTGGAATCATAATAGAAAACGGATACAAAGACAATAAATAAAACAAACACAAATATTTAAAAGATAAACTTATCTGCATGAACCAGTTTAATGTTTAAAAAAATAACTATCTAAAGTGCTTTGTTTTTTTTGTCGGGTACATAACTCAACCACATTTTTTTCAAGACGGAGTACATTGTTAATCATTTCTCTGTCAGTTTTTTCGTTTTGTTCAAAGTAGAGTAAGTTTTTTAATGTAATCCTGTGCTTCTTTCCCGGTGATTTTTGGTTCTGATTCCTCTTCGTCACAATCCGATTCGCTGTGGTCTGATACTTCAGGAGCTTTAAAAAATTAACTATTTCTTCATCTGTCAACACTTCAAATATTGGCTTGTCATGGTCAATGTTTAAAAATTCATCCGCGCTCATTTCAAGGCTAAGCACCTCATTTGCTTCTTGAAATGTTTCATTAAAGGCTGTGATTGCAGGGTCTTGAAAAATCTGTTGGTCAACATTTGCATCGGCTCTTATCAATCCGGTATGTTTCCAACAGTTTTTGATTGTGTCCTCACTTACACAGTCCCAGGTTTTTTTTGCAAAGTAAATTGCATCTTTCAACGTAACATCACACTTACGATTTTCATTTATATCCTCCACGGTTTTCTTTACAGAAAACCGTCTGTAATGGGCCTTAAACGATTTGATGATGCCAGCATCCATTGGTTGCAGAATTCCTCTGGTGTTCGGTGGCAAAAATTCTATTCTCACATTAGACAGTTTTTTTAATTTGTGGCATGGTGCATTGTCGAGAATCAGCAGTATGTTTCTTTTTTGGATTTTCATCGCGTTGTTAGACACATTCACCCAGTCCGTAAATTCAACTTCATTCATCCACGCCTTTTTATTGAAACGATACTTCACATAGAGTTCCGGACGAAAATTTTTGAAGCAATGAGGCTTTTTCGCTTTACCGATGACTTCTAAAAGTCGTTTGTCGCTTCCATCAGCATTTGTGCAGTGCACAGTTGTTATCCTTGTTTTCTTCTTCTTCACACCTTTTTTGACTTTATTTGAAATCGTTTTGGAGGGCATCATCGCAAAAAACAATCCAGATTCGTCCATATTGTAAACATCTTTCAAGTTGTACTCTGCAATAATTTCAGCTAGCTTTGTTTTCCTAGCATTAAGTTTTGTAACATCAACTGTAGCAGTCTCACCGTGACGAGTGTGCAAACACAGGCCATTCCTTTTTTTTAATCGGTTGAGCCAACCGTTACTGTTCGAAAAGTTTTCAACGTTCAGTTCTTTGCCAAAAATTTTTGCTTGTTCCTTTATAACTTCATCAGTCACAGCACCGTGATTTTCGTTCACTTGCGTTATCCACATGAGTAGAGCATTTTCCAAATTTTCGTGCTTCCCAGTTTTATCTTCTTGACTGTATGTAATGATTTCTCTAATCCTAACCACTTTTGTTTCTCTTGCAGAATATCTCCAACGGTTCTTCGGCTAACTTTTTTTTTCCAGAATATCGGAGAAATGATTGGCAATAGATTGCTGACTTGTGGCTTGATTTTTTTCCTTAAACTCACAAATTAGAATTTTTTCGTGCATGCTTAAGATAGTTTTCGACATTTTTACTCTGCAAAATAAGAGAACAGGACGTTATAGAACGCTGATACCTAAAACAACCTTCGTTTGCAAAACCTGCATAAGATGTCAAAGGTTTAGCCTCACCCCCTCCCTCCCCCAAGCCCCAAACCAGATCCAAGAAGGGGTGGAGAATAGCTGAGTAAAGGCGAAATGTTAAAATGAAGAGTAGAAACATGGAAGAGCTGATAAGCTCAGGTTAAGAATTCTTGGAGACGTTGAAAACAATGTTCCTTGGGGAACTGAGCTTCGCAGGGGACGGACGGATTAATGGGTAAATGGCCAGAAAGTAGAGGGGGAGCTGAATGTTGACAGTGAGCGAAAGAAAGCTGGACAATTACCTGGTAACTAATCTAGGGAAATTTGTTAAGGGCAACACATTGTGGGCAACAAGAAGTGGCAGGTGCAAGTGATGGCATATGAATGATTTCTGTGTACGTAGCCACGCTTTAGTAGATGGTTTATCTCCTACTTTGAACTGCCTGACATTCTTTGAATAGAAGGCATTGAAAAGTATCCATTATATAGTCTATCTTCTGTAGTCCTGCTTTCAATATGGCGGTTTAAACAGTTATTTTAACATGCTGAGTATAAAGTTTCCGTGGAAAATCAATGGCGGTTGGCGGACAGTGAGGTGGCGGTTTAATGAGGGAATTAGTACTACATTCCAATACGGAATGGGGTTTTTTTTTTTTTTTCAGTCTTTCTTGGCGAACTAAGAGGGTGGCGGTTTAACGAGGTTCGACTGTACTTCTGGTTTATAAAAATGCATACCTTGTGCCCACCGTCGGAATATCCTTAACAAATTTAGTACACTCAAAAAATCACGTTATGGATTTCTCAAGAACTGCAAGACCAATTGCTCTGTAATTTTTTTCACACAAAGGGATACTCCAGCTGTCATTTTCCAACACGAATTAAATCTGCCATTCATTTAGTGGACCTGCAATATTGATAAAACAGAAAAAAAAAGTGTGATTATGGTTCATTGTAAATAGTTAGGAATAAGCTATAAAGAATATGTTAACAAACTATGTCGAGTTTAATTTTATATTTTCATGAAAGTATCTCGTTAAAAATTTGAAGAAATATGAATGTATTAATTTTTTACTGCACATGCTAGAAAGGTAGCAATTTATAACCTTCATAATCCAAAGCGCAAGTAGATCCTGTAACTCATATCAAAATTCCAACTGGCAACTTTTAATTAAAATTAAAAAAGTTGTCAATGATCTAATAAGCCGAATTTCAATAATTCTCCGATTGGCAGTAAAACATAAGGGGTCGTTTGCAAACCGGGTACACTTTCCTGTTCTTATGCAGAGTGACTTGTGATAAAAAACAGATTATTTGCAAACAATCCCTCAAGATTCATCGCCTATTGAAGAATTGTTGAAATTCGTCTCATTAGATAGCTTTTTTACTTTTAAAGATATCCAGCTGGAATTTTATAATGAGTTGCATTATCTATCTGAGCTTTGTATTGTGAAGGTTATAAATTGCTATCATTCACGCATGTGCAGTGAAAGATTAATTGCTTTATGCAATTAATCTTTCATTTCATCAAATTTTCCATCTTTTAATTTTAAATTTTATTGCGTTTTTTTTTTTGTATGCTGTCGAATATTCTGAAAGTTTAATAAGGAAAAACTCTGTGTTATGAGCCAAAAAACCTTGAAATAAAAATTGGTATTTTTGAAAGGAATGCTGATATCTTTGTAGGTATAGGGGATACTTTCACAAAAATTAAAAAATAAATTCTTCTAATTAACATATTTCTTGAAGTTTATAGCTTATTCCAGCAATGATGGATGATCAAAAGCCTATTTTTGTTTTCTGAATTTGCTGGCCCTAAAATGAGTAGTAGATTCAATTTTTGTTGGAGAATGACAGCTGGAGTATATTTCTTATATGAAAAAATTACAGTACAATTGGTCTCATTTCTCGAGAAATCCGTAAAAATTTGAATTTTTGAAAGTTCCCATACTTTTAATCGCATAATGTATTTATATATTTCATATATTGTATGAAAGCAAGAATAAATGAACAGGGGTCTGTTCAGGATTTTTCACAAGGTCCATTTTTGGTGGAAAATCAAATAATTTTCTGAAAAATCAAATAATTTTGCATAGAAAACATTGTTAAAACAAAATTTTAGTATTTAGAGATGGCACAAACTGCATCATTTAAACTTAAAGTTAAGTGTTTTCCTCTGCTATGTCGAGAATATCATTCTGGAGTGTTTTCTAATATTTGGTGTTTGAAGGGGGGGGGGGGGCATCACTCAAGTATCAATATGTATCTACCATTCAACATTATGTTAAATTATACTAGAAATATTTTTGTACAGTATTTTAAAAATTGTAACAAAAAAAAATCAGACGGGTTCAGCATTTAACTTTTTGACCCAAGACTCTCTTAAAAAGCACAGAATTTTGTTTAGAACTTATAAATTCCTTGATTTTAACAAATGAAAAGAGATTTTGTTTACCTCTTAACAAAGAGTACTAAACATCAAAAATTAGAAAAATCGTATTTCCCATAGCGGATGCAAAGAGATCACGATTCTCAAAGTGAAGGCGTCAAAAATATAAAAACGGCTTGTAACAAGAAATATTTTTGACAAAATTATTTTAAAATTGCATTTTAGAGTCCTATGATAAACATATCATTAATATCTGAGCACAGTCAAAGCAAGAAAAAAAATTAAACCATCGATTCAGCATTTTAATTTGACTTGTAAAAGATTTTTTTTTTTTTTTGCAAAATTAGCAGATTTTGTATTTTAACCCTTTAATTACATCCCTGTTGTGTAATAACCCTCTAATTCGACGTCAAAAAAGGTTCCAAAAATTATGGGTTTTATACAGGGAAATATGCGTTATTTTACTTTCAGATTTGCTCTTTCAATAAACAATTTGAAAGATCCAATCTTGTTTATTAGAATTTTGTAAAGGGTCTGATCCATTTCGTTTGATTGAATTTTTGTCAAGGGTCCGTTAACGGACCCAAATATCCTCTGGCCAGACCCCTGATGAGGTGTGCATATTTTTTTCCGAAATATATTTTCAAAAGCATCTTTCAACTAAAAACTAAGATCCTAAAAAATTAAACTAACTCCTGCAAAACTCCTCACTTATAACTTCAAAATTTGAATATGAATCTTACCATTGATTCCTGTACTTGTTATATTTATTAAATAGTGAAAAAGCAGAGTTAATTAAATATATTGCAAAAGCTTTGAAGAAGAGAGCAAAGTTCTAATATAACATACTTTGTTTTCTAGATCAGGAAAGCTTAAAGCTCCTGAATGGGTGGATGTGGTTAAAACTGGAATTCACAAAGAACTTGCACCATATGACGAAGACTGGTTTTATACCCGCTGTGGTAAATAATTTTATTTATTAAATACTTATTGTTGTAAAATAATTTCATGTTTCACTCTCACTTTTTTTTTTTGTGACAATTAAATTAATATTGCGCATCTTTTAGATAGTTCTGTATCACAAATGCAAAAATCTGGAGTGTGCATGCAAATCATAAGTCGGATATTTAATGTTAAAACCAGCTTGATTCATAAAATTACAGAAGTGGGATAGGGGGGGTCATATTTTGATTCTTTGTGGTTAATACTGTCTCGCTTCAAAGCGATTTTGAGTGCATCTGACTCAACTTGGTTGAAAACTGCAGTTGAAAATTCATTTTCTTTAAAAGAGAAAAGCTTTATTCGTGAATGTTTTTGATTCTTCTGTAAGATTTTAAAGAATAGATTGTCCTAGTTTTGATAGGAAACACCTATCAAGTATAAAAGATATTTTTTATGAACCAGAATTTTTCTCAGTATTAAGATTTGAAACTTGACCCCATTTATAACCTACATTTTCACCTTCCCTGTTACGGGTTAAATAAATCATGGTCAATCGGACACTTACCGTATATACTCGCGTATAGGTCGATCTCACGTATAAGTCGACCCCCTCTTTTTCAGAGAAAAAATCTAAAACCCGCGTATAAGTCAACCCCCATACTTTCCAAAAACATCGCGAATTATTTTCAAAGAATTTCAAAATAATGAACACATTTATTTACAAATAAAATAGGAATTAAATAGGAAAACATTTCTAAAAGCCTTCAAACACGGATTCCGAGTCGGACGCAAAAAAAAAAATTTATTAAAGTCCGCTTCCGTCATCACCGCCTCATCGTATACATCGGCGGCTGCGGAATCGTCAATGATATCAGAGTTTGAATCTCTGTCGGCACTAAGAAAGCAGGAGGCAGAAGTGCGCACGTGCCGTGGGCTACGCATGTGCTTTGAAAAGATATCATTAAGCAAGTATGTTGCCACTCTTGAAACAAAAAGTATAGCAGTTAATTATTTGAATGGCGTGACAGTTGATAAATATTTTCATACATTTCACGATATTTGTTAATTGCTGATTTGATCCTTAATAAAGATTAATAAAATTATTTTTATGTGTATTATTTAGGTTTTTTTAATTATTATTTTTGAATAAGTTTACTTTTTCACGCGATCAACTTATCAGCAATTACCTGTAACCGTACATCGGCATTTCTCGTAGCTTCCCAGCTCTCGTTGATCGGAAAAAAAATTTCGGGAAATTTGACCCGCGTATAAGTCGACCCCCCTTCTTTTGATCTCATTTTTTGGACAAAATTTCTCGACTTATACGCGAGTATGTACGGTAATAATTATCGTTCAGCTTGCAGTGGTGATTAGGGTGCCATAATTTGTAGTGCAATCTATACGAGAGATACATTTAATCAAAACAGCAAGTGTTTGGTGTAAGCTAGAAATTTGATCTAGCTTAACAAGGTTCTACTGTATTTTGGTATTCTCAAGAATTTTATTGTGTTTTTGAATGACCTTTTTCATTAAAATTCTTGAAAATTTGGGTCTTAAAAGTTATTTGAGCGGAATGCAAAACTAAGTCTTGACTTTAATGATGCAAAAAGTTTTCCTTCATTTAAGAAGAGAACCAAGAAACTAAGAAAAGATGAATAATCGTGACTTATCAGTTACGCTGAAAATAATTGAAAAAAGTTCGGTGTTTTTTTTTTAAGGGATTATGGTTGCATTGTTTGAGATTTTTTTCCCTGGACTTTATTTCTCATCTGTTTAAGATAGTGTAGATGCTTTTCGCTTTAAAAAAACCTTGTCTTTTATTTGTATATGATTCTCGCCAACTCTTTAAACCTTTTACCACCAAAAAACTACCACTGAACTACTTTCAATCGAAGTGTTTTACTTTTAGAGGCGTAAAATTGTCAAGTATTAATTTTCAAATAGATAGCCTTGAGAATTACAAAAAATGTAACTTTGGTTGTTATATTAGAATGATAAGTTCTGTTTGAACATTCTAAAGGGTGTAAAAATAGCATTACATCTATGAAATGGCAGACAGGACTTCTTCCATCGGTCTTTAGAACAGAAGGGTCACAATAAACTAAACAATTGTTGACTGTATTATTCATTTATTAAGGCTTTTCTCCTCTTTTAGCTTCAGTTGCGAGACATCTGTACTTGCGATCTCCTGCTGGAGTTGGTGCTTTTACAAAAATTTATGGTGGAAGGCATAGACGAGGAACCAGACCTTCACATTTTTGCCGGGGCTCTTCCAGTATTGCCCGCAAAGCTCTTAAAGCTTTGGAAGGTATCAAACTTGTAGAACAAGATCCTAATGGGTAAGTGATGTGAGAAAGAATATAGTTTGTTCATAATGGGAATGTGTATTGGCTCCTCGCTGACGGAAGATTGTTAGTTTTCTTCAAATTTGAAAGGTATGGGGAATTTTAATGATTAAGATAAACAAGCAGCTACAGTTAATTAAATCTTTCCAAACTAGAGACGTACCGAGTACTCGGTAACTACTCGGTACTCGGCCAATTTGCCGAGTACTCGGTACTCGGCCAATACCAAGTAGTTGTAAGAAATTGAATATTGTCCAAGACAGATACTAAAATTTATAAAAAAAAAAAAAGAGCAAGCATTATATTCTGCAAACATTACAATTAAAATTTATAAGTCAAATTTAAATTTTGAGAATAATGAAGTTTGTAATGCTTCAATGGAATAAATCTATATTTTAATGTCCCAAAGTTAATAAAACTTATTTATTAAAAATTATGCAAAAAAAGGTAAGTATAGGAAATATGGAATTTTTATATTAAAAATGGATTTTTGCTACAAACAAAAATTAGTTATAAAAATATAAAATAAAAATATAAAAACACCTTTGTTTAAAAAATGAAAGGAAATAAAACAATGTTAAAAGCACAGTGCAGGAACACTGCAGACACGTGTTTTGGCGATACAAGGAATTCCTTTTTCAATGCACAAAATGGGAGCTCGTGGATTTAAAGGCATCCGACAAAAGTCTGATTTTTGTGTCGAATGTCTTTACATTCTTTAGCTCACATGTTATGCACTGAAAAAGACGTTCCTTGTAACGGGGGGGGGGACAGAAACACGTGTCTGCAGTGTTCCTGCACATTTGTTTTATCTGCTTTTGGGTCATTCCATGTCAGTTCAACCACACCCCAACACCCACCATCTCAGATTTCAATGAAACTTTGTATACTTCTATGTTTCATAGTCCTATGTAACCTCCTAAAGTATTTCTTCTCTATTTTAAATTGTTTTTATTTTATGACCCTTCAAAGTTTTGAGATTTTGCGTTAGTTGTCATTCACAGTTCTCTCAGAATTAACTGCAGCCGTTTGCAAAAAAAATTATTTCTCAACAACTAAAGATAAAAAGTTTTTGAAAATTTTCACATTATACATTAAGACTTCAAGCATTTTAGAAAAAAATATATCAAAGATCTGAATTTATATTCAGCAATTGAAAAAAATTAACAAACTGAAAATTTTAAAATTTTTTCAATAAAAAAATGATTTTCAAAATTTTAATTTTTTGGCATGAGGGTCTAAATTAAAATAATTTATATATTTTTTTAAATGATCAGTAACATGTGTGCTAACATATAAAATGAGAATCTTTAGGGGACTTTGAGGGATTCTGCCCCCTTGCCCCCCTTATTTTGATAAAAGAAAAAAATCGATCACAATCTTACAAACTTAGCTAATTACTAATAGCATCAAAAAAAAATTTGAATAATGACATACATTGGTGTGTGAACCCAAATTTAAACATTTTAATACTCAAGATTTTTTTGAATTGAAAGTAGTTAATTAAATAAATTAATAATAAACAATAAAAACAGGTTATCACGAAATTCGAAATTTTCCTACAACAATTTATGCATACTAAAAATTATTGTTTTGTATGCATTAAGACAACATAGAAATTAAAAGAGAAATCATCTAATTCTAATTTATAACCAGACAATTAATACAAAGTATCACAAATCCTATAAATACCAGCTCATAGTTCTTAAATTCCTTCTACCTTATGTCTGTTTTCCTACTAAGAAGATTAGAAAATATGTATGTCATTCTAATTATTGTGTTGTGTGTAATCAGATCTAGGCCAAATACAAGTAAAAATTTGATATCTGTCCAGTAATGATTTCTCTTAACCAACTGGGCAAAGAACAGACTAAAAGACAAATTCGAAGCTAGACACTTCTAGTTCGCAGAGCTTTTAACTTGTTTCATTAATCTAATGCAATATCAAACTGAAACATGGATTTGTTTTCCACTTATCAAACAGATTAGCCCAGAAAAGTTAAATTTCCCGTGCCCCCTCCAAAAGATTTTTCTGTATCCGCCCATGAATTGCGATATGTTGTTTAAAGCCACTTTTTATTTTATACAAATGATTTATAAACATTCTACTCTAAATATTCCTGTTTAAATACGGTGAAACTTCAGTAACTGGACACACTGATAACCCCTATAACTGGACATTTATTTTTCTTAGGGTTGGCCCAATGCCAAATTCAATGACTGAAAATCTATCTAGCTTGACACACATTTGCGAGAACCCCCTATCAGTCCACACCCAATTGCTATTCTAGTTCAATTTTTGCTACCAACATTCTTTCATATTAACTTTTTCTCAGAGTTTTAGGAAATCTCTTTTAGAGAATTCTACCTTTTATCCAGGGGAGTACGCAACCACTCTGTGCTGTTAGTGCAATTCTAAAAGGATAGGATAAAATATACCAAACTGTAGAGAAAGAAGGCACCATTATACCTGTATTCTAAATAAGTGTGAGCAGGACTTTTTATCTTTAACAGACATGACTAACAAGAAGCTTTTATCTCTTTTCAACAATTAGGTATTTATGCTCTTCACAATATATTCAAATATATTATTGATTTTACTACATACTTTTCAAAGAAAGAAAACGAAAAGAATAGAAAATTCCTTTACTGGAATTAGTTTTCATAATGTGAATATTAAGCATCAGTAAGTAAGTTGTACACACAGAAACTCTTTAGGAATTAAAATTTTAGAACCCCAGTAAGTTGACGTCCACTTAAGTCGAAACTTTTTCATGTTTCCTTGGTTTGTTGAGTTATGGAGGTTCCGTTGTAGTTTGAATTAGCACATTTTATATTAATTTCTTTTCTCTATTCTATTTATTGCACTTAATTGCATTGCACTAGTGTACACTCCCAAAAGCAGTTGAGGAAAAGATGCAAGTTATGTTGGGGGGGGGGGGGGATCCGGACAAATATTGTTTTTTTCCCTTGCAAATACTAATTTAGTTTCTTATTCTCATTAAAAAATATACAAAAATCCATTGAATATGAGAGATGCAATTTATTTCCTCATTTGCTATGAAGGGAGAGGGGAAGGTAATTTGCTTTATTTAGAACATATTATTACTAAGCAATCAAGCTATCAACTTTTAAGGGGTGTTAACTATTTTCAAGAAATGAAAAGGATGAATTTGTTGCTGTACAGCAGTAACACTAAAAGGAAAAACAGTGTTCCACTATAGCAATTTTTCTCAAACATAAGGGTGGAGGTGGGAGGGGGGGATCCTGAAAGTGCTAGAAACTGCATGATTATGAATTGGTGTTAAGACTTAATTTTTGTTTTCTGTTGTCTTAACTAAAATGCAGTAATCTGTATGCAGATATTGTTGTCTGTAACTTTTAAATTTCATGATATCTTATTTTCAGAATGTCTATATTTTAAACAATTTTCAACTATTTCAAATTTAAAAAAAGCTTGAATATTAAATTTATATGTCTGACTTCAATATTAAACACACTTTATATTTAATTTTTTTAAAAGTAATTTTTGGGAACTCTGTTTTCAAAGACATAGAAGAGCTTTTCTCTATGATGCTTTCATTTTTTTCTGAAGGGGGGAGGGGGCAGAATCCCTAAAAGACCCATAACTTTTTTCATAGGGGAAGTTAGGACACATACTCATGATCATTTTTCATTGTTAAACATGATTTTTAAAACTGACGCTGATGTTAAAAATTTGACAATGGCTTTTTTCACCAAAAAAAAAAATCAAAGTTTTTCTTTTTTCAATTTTTAAAAAATTCTTAGTATAAACCAAGATTATTACAATATTTTTAATAAAAATATGCAAAATCTTAGCATTTTTTTATGAAAATTTCCAAAAAGGTAAATTTATTAGTTGCTAAGAAACAATTTTTTCCCATTAAACAACAGTTCAGTTTGAATGTCTTAAAAATGACAAAAAATGCAAAATCAAAAAATTTGATAAGTCTATAATATCAAAATACATTGAGATTGAAAGAAAAAAAACTAAGGGGTTGCTTTTTACCACAAATTAAGGAAGTATACCAAGTTTCATCAAAATCTGAGGTGGTACATGTTAAAATCCCATTTTTACGGTAGATTTGGGGTGGAACTACCCCATATTTTAAGTTATTTCAAATGAAAAAGAAGCTTAGACTTTTTTTTACATTTGAGTCCAATGTTCAACACACTGTATATTTGAATTTTTGTCGTAATTGCTGACAATTCAGTTTTTAAGAATATGGAAGAGATTGTCTGTATGATGTTTCCTGCTTTTTTTTTTTCAGAATGGGGGGGGGGGGCAGAATCCCTCAAAGTCCCCTAATGTTTTTTATTGGATAAGTTAGAATACATATTCATGATCATTTTTTAAAAAAAATAATGATTTTTAAAGCTGACCCTCTTGTTGAAATTCAGAATTATGTCAGCACCTGTTTTTGACAAAAAAAAATTTAAAATTTTCACTTTTCTAATTTTTTAAAAATTTCTTATGTAAACTAAAACTATTAAGATATTTTTTATCAACATGTTCAAAGTCTTTACATTTTATGCAAAAATTTTCAGAAAGATTATAGCATTACTTACCAAGAAACAATTTTTTTAATAAACAACATCTTCTCAGTTTGAGTGTCTCAAAAATGATAAAAAATGCAAAATCGCCGAATTTCAAAAGGCTATAAAATCAAAACGAATTGATATTGAAAGAAAAAAAATTAGGGGGTTGCTTATAACCATAAAGGGATGAAGTATACCAAGTTTTATCAAATTCCGAGACGGTGGGTGTTAAAATCCCATTTTTGTGGTTGATTTGACGTGGAATGACCCTTTTAAAAAATATTTATGTTTGGCGGACTAGAACTATAATTGATTGGTATACAGTGAAACCCCTCCTAACGGACACCCCTCTTATGCGGACAATTTTTAATTCCTCAGTTCCAATCCAAATAACATTATTAAAACCCCTGTCCTGCGGACAAAAAAAATTGTTCTGTTAGTGTCCGCATTAGAGGGATTTTACTGTAATTTTAATTCCAACTTGATTAATCATGTCTTTTATTTATTTATTTTTAATTTTAAAAATAATTTTTTTGTAAAATTTTTGACACAAACAAAATTGGTTATATAATGCGTAGTTAAATTTCAGCAGGAATTTAGTTTTAAAACTGTTATATGGACAAGGAGGTCTATACTACTATTGCCAACAGGGTTGGCAAGTTTCTGCCGAGGCGGTTAAAACCACTGGTAGAAACCGGTTAAAACCGGCATGGCAAAAACCACTTCCTGCCACATTTGCGGCAAAAACTTACGAAATGAAAAAAAAATTAAATTATTGACTGCAATAGGAAGTGTACGGAAAAAAAGAACTATTAACCAAAGCACAATTTAATTACGATATTATCACAATTTAAAATCAAATGTTACATTGTTTGGACACTGCAGTTGCTTCTTAGAAAAGGTGGTTTCTAAAATCTAAACAGTTTCTCAATCTAATATGTACAAATGAAAAACTTCAGAATATTCCTGAAACAGAAGAGCTAGCAAGCAATGCATGAAGGAACAAGCAATGTTCATGGAACTTGAATCAATTATTTTTTTTTTTTTTAACTGGTCCACCATGTAGTAACTGGGGTAGTGGGAGAAATTCAACTGGAAAAATAAGTTTCGAGAATTGTTTTGCTAAACTGTGACATTAGGTACAAAATCTATGTTAATATTGGCAAGTAAAATTCAGGCACTTTCTTCTTGAAGCACGTGATAATTTCAATCACAAACAATTTATATGAAGCATATAAGTGAACAAATTAAAATCAGAAATGCCTTTTAATTCTGTATATCACTCCTCTTTCCTGAGTACCTATATGATTTTTCGTCCTTTGTTAGATTAATCCAAACATTACGAGCATCTGCAATTGAAAAGATCCCTTCTCGAACTGAATCAAGGGCATTAGCATAGGATTTTATTTTTTTAAATGATGAAATGAAGTTTCATTTTTTAGTTTACTTAAACGAAGATCATTTAGCAATCACTTAAGTAATTAAAGATGTTTTTAAGTTTTTGCCAGTTTCTGCCGGTTTTTACCGGTTATAACCAGTTTCTGCCACTGGCACGGCAAAAACTAGTTTCTGCCGGCAGAAAGCCAACCCTGATTGCCAATAAGTTCAAAATTCATCACATGTGTGTCGGTGGTTCTTCTTAAAACGTAATTGGTGCTTGGTAACTCGGCCGAGTAGTTGAAAGGTCGAGTACTCGGCCAAAGTGCTACTCGGTACGTCTCTATTCCAAACTACAGTGAAATTTCGATAGGCCTAAGTAAATCTTTATTCCCATCTTCCTGAATGGGAATTAGTGTTATTTCTTTCAGCTTTGGCAAATTGGAGTTGAAATATTCAATAACTGTCCTTAGATTTCTCTTGTCAACGTAGCTCCATAAGTGAAAGTAGTTTTCCACTTTAATAATACGAGCAAAAAGAAAGGCTAAATTGAAAATTTGAGTTCAGTTTTGTTAAAAAAGAAAACATTCACACAGACACAGGTTTTATGGGTATTGTTAAAGTTGATGGCGGAATTAGTCACAGAGTACTCAACTGGTGAAAATATTTTTTTATGCGTAAGTGAAAATAGAAGAAACGCTTATGGTGTTGAAAAGAAATATGAACTTGAGACAATAAAATTATCTTCCATTCAAAACACTAGAAGAGCAGCAGGTGTTTTGTGCATTTTCTTGGTATCCTGTCCAAATATTCCTTGACCTCCTTGCTGGCGGATTTGTTTAATAAAATTTCTTTAAATTTAATAACTAAAAACTTATATTTCAGCATAAAAATTTCATTTGTTTTCCAACCTATACAAACTCTTGAATTTATATAGTATTCATATTACATGTTAATTATGTCTAGTTGATATAGAATCTTCATGTGATTCATTATTAATTTTTGCTCATATTATAGATTTTGAGTCGGTATGATGTTTTTCATGTGAGCCGAATTTTCGATAACTCTAATTTTCGCAGCTTCGACTAATCAAATTTTCACTGTATTCAAAAAGAAACAAATCATACATAAAATAATCACTTTCTCAGCTTATACTGTTTTTCTTTGCTAACAAATTATAGTTCTTGTTAGACAGTTAAGTTGGTTATGATACTCGTTATTGAAAAATCCGTAATTTTGGTCATGGAAATAAGCAAGAAAGTTGTTATTTACATGAGTATCAGTAGTAGAATGTTGTCAGTCTTAATTAGTCATGAGTTAAAGTTGTCAACCGTGCTGCATAGCAAGTACAGTTGAACTTCCACATATCAAAATTTTCTATGTATCAAAATCCCAGCAAATTTCTATGTTCATTACATAGAAAAATTGTTTCTATATATCGAAAAAATTTCGAGACATTCATAGATTTTTATTTATTTTTCTACTTTTGACTGTTTGTCTCATGGAAACTGAAGGTTACGCTAGAAAATTAGCTTCACTAAAGGTTGCTACAAAAACTCATAAGGAATCGGAGGTTGATTGGTGTGTAGATAGGTCGTTGTTCCCTTCTGGAGTTCTTAAATTCCCTCAAGTTTATTTCAAATCTTAGTTTTAACCAGTAGCACTGTAAAATCAGTTTCAAGTTATCCCTTTTCTCTGTTTATTCTCATTCCTAGTCTTTTTAGCTTCAGTAAAAATCATTCAAGTTAGATAGAATAATTTTTTACTTTTCTTCGATTACACTGTCAAAACGAAAATCCCTCTTATAATGCGGATCAAGTTGAATTGCCGAAGAATGAAGATGTATGAAAGCGCAAAAATGTGTAATTTCTGTTAATTTTTTAATTATCAATTTTCATTTAATCCGATGTTCGTATAAATTAGAAATATGGTTTCATTCACGAAAATTAGCTTTGATTTTAATGTTTATTAGAGATTTTTATGATAAAATAAAATAGTTTCCATATATCAAATTTTTTTCCGGCTATTTCCTACTTCGATATATAGAGGTCTGACTGTAATAACTTAATGTTATGTTTTGCCAGTAGATATCGCATATTTCTAAAGTTTTTTCTTTGTACAGAAGTTTGGTGAAACCATGATTGCTGTATGCTGTACAGTTTTTAATCTGTATCTTAGCAAGGGTTCAAAGGAGTGGCTTGCTATGGCTAATATATTTTTAGATATGAATTAATTCCTGGCTTAAACAACTTTTATGTGAAGTAGAGATACACCATATATCATACCTGCCAACCCTTCCGGATTTCCCGGAAGTTTTACGGATTTTTATCTCCTTTTCCGGTTATGAGCAAAATCTTCCGGATTTTTTCACGTTTTGTAGAAAAAATAATTATCTCGCCAATTTTGGCGCTAACGAGACTTTTGTGGAACGCGGCACCACGTTATAGGCCAAGTAGCCAAGGAAAGGTTGCCGCAAAAAAATGGCACGAGAAGAAGCGAGGCAAGATTATGACGTCACTGAGTGATACAGCGCATGACTTCATCGGGGATCCAATCAAAGCAAGCGTCGCGGCGGGCAACTAGGGGCACAATTTCGGCGCCAATTATCTTCTCATTCTCTCAATTCGAGCTGTTTTTGCTTCGTTCTTTTTTTAAGATGAGTAACAAATGTTATTTCCAAACTTTTAAAGAAAGCAATAAAAGTAATATTTACTAAACGAAAGTAAGTTCAATTGATATAAAATTCATAACTAATATATTGTTAAATGTAAAGAGGGTAGGTGTCCTGTTTGATTTTATTTTGCGTTAAAATCTTGTGGATAAAAATAAAAAAATCTTACGGATTTTTTTCTTTTAGGTTGGCAAGTATGATATATTTGGTTGGTATTTGGTATACTGCATATTCGGCAGACAAACCGAGTAGTTTTACCAAATCAAGGTTTTGAAAAAAATTACATTAGTAAACTCTCACAATTTCTTACACATACTTTATGTATATTTATCTTCATACTATGCTACCACATTGCATAATGGTTTACAAGTTATTCTTCAACATTTTACTAGAGAGTTAAAATTTATTTCCATTCCTACTTCAATGTAACAAGATCTAGTATTCAATTTTTTTGACTGGTTACTAGAAATTGTTAGAACTGGATTGTTAGCTGCCTCTGATTAGCAGACTTCTTATTTTTCATTTATAATTTCTTTCATCATAGTGTTTTGCAATAACTTTTCATTTCAGATGATTTGGGGGTAATGTTTTGTATTTTTCTTGCAGTGGTAGGAAATTGTCAAGCCAAGGTCGAAGAGATCTTGATCGTATCGCCAGTCAAATAAGAAAACCATCTGTTGTGTAAAAGAACTTTCCGAAAATAAATTCTTTATTACATTAATGTTGTTGTTAATTGTCCATAAAAAGTTTTGATTCATTTGCTTGGGTATCATTGCATAAATGGTTTCCTTTTGTCAAAAAGGTAAAAATTCTTGTGTGTTGCCTAAGGCTAATAATGCATGCAAGTTCAATGCACGTGTCTAAACTAAATTTTAACCTTGGTTTGGTTGAGGTAAGTGGGACCCCTTTTGAGAATAGTTTGTTTTTGAAACCTTATGCATAAGTTTTGAAATAAAAAAAAAGTGAACTTATTGTCTTATTTTATCTTGGCCATTATTAATAATCAAAAGTTCATCATAATTTTCTAAAATGATGCTTTAAATATTCTTAACAAAAATATTTTTAAAAAACTGGCTGTCCCACTTACTCCATAGTAAAGGGTAAGGGGGTCTTACATGATAAAGTATGTACATTTTTAGTGAATTTTTTTTTTCTAAAAACAAAATACGAGTAATTTCATTTGAAATTTATTGAAAGGCTGTAGGGATATATTTTACTTTTACATATATAGGTGTGTTTCATTTTAATGAACGTAACACAGTTGATTAAGCAGGGGTCTGTCCAGGATTTTTCACAAGGTCCGTTTTTTGTGAAAAATCAAATAATTTTGTGAAAAATCAAATAATTTCGCAAAAAAAAAATTGTTATAACGAAATTTTAGAATTTAGAGATGGCACAAACTGCATCAATTAAACTTAAAGTTGAATGTTTTCTTCTATGTCGAGAAAATCATTCTGGAGTGTTTTTCTGATATTTGGCAGGGGGGGGGGGGGGCAACGCTCTCTCAAGTATCAATATTTATCTACCATTTCACATTATGTTAAATTATACTAGAAATATTTCTGTACAGTATTTAAAATAATTGTAACAAAAAAAATAAAATAAAATTCAGAATAGGGTTCAGCATTTAACTTTTTGACCGAAGACACTCTTAAAAAGCACAGAATTTCGTTTAAAACTTGTAAATTCCGTGATTTTAACAAAAATAAAAAGATATTTTGATTGTTTACCTCTTAACAAAGCGTAATAATCATCAAAAATTCGAAAAATCGGATTCCCATAGCGGATGCAAAGAGATCGCAATTCTTAAAGTGAAAGCATCAAAAGTATAAAAAAGGCTTGTAAAAGAAATATTTTTGATAAAATTATTTTAAAATTGCATTTTAAAGTCCTATGATAAACATTTCATTAATATCTAGACACAGTAGGAAGAAAAAATTAAACCATCTATTCAGCATTTTAATTTTTGACTCGTAACAGAAAATGGAATTTTGCTTTAAAAACTTGAAATGAGAGTTCTAACAGAAAGAAAGACTTTTCTTTTATTTGCATTCCAATAAAGCGAAGTTAGCTTGAAAAAAGAACAAAATATGATTCTCATATCGGATGTTGAAAGATAGCATTTTTCAAAATGTAGCCATCTAAAGAAAAAAAACGGTATTTAAAGTTAATCATCCTTGTTGGCATCGAAAAATCAAAACCCATATAATTTTCTCCCAAAATAACAATTAAAACATCGCACCGTAAAAACGCAAATATTGACAAGCTGGTAAAATGATGAGAATATTTTCTAATCTAGTCATTAAAGGTTCAACGCCAGACGCTAAGTGGTCAGAATTTTGAAGTTGGTAACCCTATCTGAAGCGATCATATTTTTTCCCCACCCTTACAATCCCTTTGCAGTTCTAAGTTCGTTTCGCAGATATATATTATTATTGTTTATTAAATCATGAGCGGGGAGAAAAGTGCTAACCAATGCCTTTTCAGAAAAGTTTACAACAACACCGCTGCTAATTAGCTGTGATAAAAAAAAAACCATTATATTTATTTGGCAGTAGCAATTATTTATCGCTTGCAGGAGCATCGCAAGAGTGCAGATTTTTTTTTTTTTTTTTTTTTTTTTCTCCAAAATTAGCAGATTATGTATAAGCTGATCCCTCTAATTTGACTTAAAAAAAGGTTCCAAAAATTATCGGCTTTCAGATTTGCTCTTTCAATACACAATTTGTGAAGGTTCCGTTTTGTTTGATCGGGATTTTGTGAAAGGTCCGTTTTGGTTGATCGGATTTTTGTGAAGGGTCCGTTAACGGACCCAAATATCCTCTGGCCAGACCCCTGTTAAGATCAATTTCAGTAAATTTGCCAAAACTTTAAGTTGAAAAAGAAAAATTAGAAGCACTAAATAACTGTGTCTATATGAATTTGGCTGAAGGATAGCCATTATTGCTTCATCTGCACTATGCCAATATAAAGTCACTATTTCTTTTCGTTTTAGCAAATTCAACTGTATTTTTTAATTTGTATCATCACCTTCCAACATTAGACCTACTTAAATGAAACCACCATGGGGAATCGATGGGAAAGCAATAAGAATAAGCAAGCCTTTCTATTACATTAAAGAGATTGTTGCTTTATTTACATTAATTTATTACATTATCGAATTCGAGATTATATGCTGGTAGATTAAGCCTTTTTGTTTTGTAATTCTTCTAATCTGCTGTGTTAAATTAGAGCCAAATTTTTGTTTGAAATTAGTTTTAAATATGTTATGCATAATTTGTGACCTTAGTTTTTGAGGAAATACTGAACTTATGCTAAAAAATCAATGTTGGAGTATGGGAAAGTTGGCTCCTTTAGTTCTAGGCAGAACTTATTCTTTTACTTACATGGGAAAATCAAAGGGATTTCTAATGTCATGATCCAGAAATGAAGTTTTCCCCTAAATCTTCTATTGCAACAACAAATAATAGAACGAAAAAAATCGAATATGGAAAAAAGGTAAATGACTGGCGATAAAGTCAAGTTCTTGCAGTGTGTTGAATTTATTTTTATCTTACTATTCAAAATCAAACATGTGTTTTTTCAATTATATCTTCAAACTTTAGAGCAGGAATATAAATGGAGGCAGCAAGTCCAATCACTGGCTTAGCAAAAGCTGAGGCTACGACGCTAAGTCAGAAGTCACGTGACTCAACAACGACGAATGGTTGACACGTTTTGCGCGAAACTAAATACTTTGCTTTAAAATCTATCACTTGACTTGGGGTCTTTGATTCGCGTAAGAAAGTCTTCGCTCCCTCCATTTTATCTCTTCTCAATGCATTAAACAAGAAAAAAAGCCAGCACTATTTTAAAATTAACGAGGCTACATTCGGAAACAGGCACCGGTCACCGCAAACGGTCAAAACGGTTAACTCAGTAATTGAAAACGTATTGCTACTCGATTGTTTCCGAACGCTTGCCGTGGCACCGGTGCGGCGGATACAGGATTTCATTTGAGGGGGGGGGGGGTCATGCTCAAGAACGTAATCTTACGTACAATAACTTTCTTCTATGAACAACCCCCTCCTCCCGCCTCCAGTATATTGAAATCATAAAGACTCTTCAAATATGCTTACAAAAATCATCGAAATCATTGACAAAAATCGTTTTAAAAGTTATCTTTTAAAATAATTTTTAAGTTTTTGAATGTAAGCCCAAAATTTTCGGAAACGACAACTCAAAAGTTTTCGGAAATTTCGGATCAAAAACCCCTGGATGATTAAATATTTGCATAATACTCGACACATCCATCTTGTATGCAGAAAAAATAACCTTACTTAAAAAAAGTAAAACATCTCTTAAAATAATAGTAAAAAATGCGGCGAAAATCTAATTAAAAATTTAATATTCTATAAATATAATTTGGACTTGATAAATTACTCACCGACTGATTCACTTCCAATTGTAGAAAAATCGGAGGTTGACGGAGACGTCGCAGTCTGAGTCTGATACAGGGACTCCAGATATGTTTCCTTGTTTTAGGTTCTTCAGTTTTTTCTACTTTCCAAAAAAAGAGACTGCACTGCTTTCTGCTTTGTCACCGGAACGCTTCATTGTTTTTGTTATAGGTCAAGGGTTCCCAAAGTGGGTGCCGCAGGGAGGGGCGAGGGGTGCCGCGAGCTGTCCATATTTTCAATATGGGTGTATAATAGAAATAGATTAGAGTGTCGTGAAAAAATTGTAAATCGTCAAAGGGTGCCGTAAGTCGGAAACAATTGGGTTCTTTTCTAACAAACGCAGCTTTTTTCAACAGGGTTTCCGTCTAATACGGTGGGCTAGTTTACGAGAACCTTGGTATAATGAGGTTTTGCGCTAACATGATACTCAAATTTTATATTTCTTGCACGATACTAAATCCAAAACATTGATTTAAACTAATTTACTATTTACAGCAAGAATAAAAACGAAACTATCAAAAAATTACAACAGAAAGAAATTATAATTTACAGACACTTAACATAAAAAAATATTTACACAGTAACACTCAAATGTTTTGTCGATTGAAGCGACAATAACTATCGTTGATCGAATTTGTTGCATAAAAAACGATCGGGAGTCAGATACTTCTTGGTTACTTTTCATTATTATGACTCCAGAACACAGTGCCGCAGACTAACTGTCTTAAGAAAAGCTACTGTATTGTCTACATCTTTTAAACACACAAACTATAAATAGAAAAGAGACAGTTAATCCCTCCAAAAAAATCGAAAATTCTTATTATGGTTTCCGTCCGGCTTTTCTTTCTTTCTTTTCCTTTTCCAAGCAATCATTTTCTTACAAAGTATTGTCGCAGATTTTGATGGGGAGGGAGGGGTCATGACCCCCGCCCCTCCATGGTTTCCCACTTGCGGTTTCGATCAAGTTTTTTTTTTATTTTTTCGAGCAAACATTCAAATACTGTTGGGAGGGGGGTGTCATGATCCCCATGACTCCCCCCCTCCATTGTATCCGCCACTGCCGGTGCCTGTTGCCCGAATGAATTAAGTTCAGCTGAGTGACACTTTTAACTACTATTGATATACTTTAGCCCAGAGGTTCCCAAACAGGGCACTGCGAAGTATCGATGATATAAAGATGTGTACATATAACAGACTTGGATACCGCAAAATAGTTTTTTAACCATACGAATTAGACAACACACAACAGGCAGCCATCTTCAGAATTGCAATATTTTCTCTGGCAGGAGCACAAGCAGTATGTAGTTTTTTTTTTGCATTAGAAAACAACCGCAGATAAATTCCGTTTGGAAATGTGAGACCAATATAAAAAACATATCTTTATTGTAGAGCTTCAATAAAATATGCACTTATTTTGAAGAATTGCCGACAGATGGCAGCAGTGAAGTTCATTTATTTTTGGTAAGTGTTCTTTGCTTTTCTGCATGCTCTACGATTTTTTCATCCACGAGAAGTCCCTTTCTCCTCCTGACAGCGTTCATGTACTTGCGAGCTCGATTCTCAACATCAGCTTTCTCCCCAAAATGAGCGTATTCTTCTTCTGTACGCGGAGACCAAAAAGGATCCACATCAACAACCTGAAAAAACAAGTCAAACATAGTAAAATTTCAGCGGAAGGCGTAAATTATCATAGAACAGCAGGAGGGAAATATGGCGCAATTGCGCCATCAAAATTTTTGGGAGAGATTTTTTAATTTATTCATTTAAATTTGTTTATTGATTAATTTTTAATGAAATTTTTTTAGTCTATTTTATTCTGTTTATATTTCATTTAATTTATTTTGTTTTGTTTTGTGTGTGTGGTGGTGTGTATGTGTGTGTCATTGGCGTAGAACAGAACTTTTCTAATAAAATATTAATAATATTAATTGAAAATAAATAAAAATATATTAAAAAAAAATAAATAAATAAAAATAGATCGAAAAATAAAAAAGGAAAAGAGGGTTGAGATTGGGGAGGGGGGCGTCATTGAATTGGGGGGGCACCCCTGTAGAACAGTCAAATGCTCGAATAACGATCAAACACACACTAAGGGACATCGATACTGTTTTTGATTTCGAGAAATACTCACACCCCGTACATCGTAAATTGTACCCCTGGATTCGAAAAAAGTTTTTAGTACAATGAAATACCGTAAAAACGAATTGCAAAGGATCACAAATTTTATTCGTAACGGAATTTGAATGTAATGGAATTTTTCGGGACTGAAAATTTTTTTTTTCGTTGAAACGGATATTTCGTTGTATTGGTATTCGTTGCAACGTGAGTTCACTGTTTTTGCATATGAGAAGCCATTGAGAATGAGGAAGGTTGTGCAGCTTACAATTCTTCATACAGTGAAACCTGTCTATAACAATAAACCTGTCGATAGTAACGATATTTTCATTGGTCTCAGCAAAATGTCAAAAAAAAAAAAAAAATCAAACTGTCTCTGACGGTAACCTGTCTATAACAATATTTTTTTACGTCCCAGCAGTATCGTTGTGGACAAGTTTTACTGTATATCGCACACTACTTTCAAAAACGTCATATCTCAAAAATTAGCGATTTTGAGTTATGCCTTTTTTTTTGAACTGCCATGAATCAGTAGCATATCTCTGCAGTCTGCAAGACCTGCATTTCTCTAGCTGAATACTTCTCCGTTAGAGAGCAAAAGTGTTGTATATGCATTTTCAAGTATTTTCGGAATGTTTTTTTTAGGGATGTTACATCTCGTGTTGTGCTTGATGCATTAGGCATGAAACATCTGTGTCGTTCACTGAAAGATGGTATTTATTACGAAAACAGCATTACACACACAAAAAAAAAAGTTTTTTTTTTCTTTTTTTAAATCAAGAACGCACTGTTTGCATTTATGTGTTGGTTTTGTCAATAGAATAATTAGTAACGATAACGCTTTTAAGATACTTCAAACCGGTATTTTTGAAATTTAGTGCAAGAACGTCATAAACAAAACGCAACTTTTTAAACCTTACTTTTACACTTCTTCTTCATGACAGGGGCGTAGCTAAGGGGGGGGTTTTGGGGACAACCCCCCCCCCCCCCCGAAAAGTTAGTCTCAAAAAAAAGAGAAAAAGAAGAGAGAAGAGAAAGGAAAAAATTCCAAGCGATTACACACACACACACACACACACACATATATATATATATATATATATATATATATATATAGATAGATAGATAGATAGATATAAAAGAAGTAACCCCCCCCCCCCCCCCGAAAGTCGGGTCCAGCTACGCCACTGCTTCATGACACCAAATTTTCTTGAAAAAGATATTATGCATAAGAAAAAGTTCAATCAGTGGCTTGAAAATAATTTTTTACTACATGGTATCCAGAGCTAGATGAGTAGACGCATGCGCGCACGCCGTGCGCGGATGCATCCGTTAACGTGCGGATACATTCGCCGCAGAGTTGCACGTCGTCCGATAATCGTAAAAGTTCTTAAATAAAAGATGATTAGATCAATCAGGGCCGGATTTAGGGGAGGGCAGGCGGAAGTACTGCCCCGGGGCCTCCACAACAAAGGGGCCCCCACAGTAAAATTTCTACAAAATATCCCAACATTCACGGGTCAAAAATATCGGATATATACATGTATATCATAATAATCACAATTATATATATCAAAGTATCGGAAATTTTCGAAAATATGATGATCTTTTTGAACCCTGATTAGGGGTATCCACTCCTTCGTTGCCCCGGGCCCTCCACACTTCCAAATCCGGCCCTGAGATCAATTGAAGTTCAATTTGGAACGAATAAGAAGTAAAGATAATATCTGTACTTATAATTCGTTTTAAATTGATATTGATATTATTTATTTAGATTGTAAACATTATTACAAGATATCACCCGCGCATTCGGTGGATGTATTCGCTGCTGTGCGGATACTCTTGCGGTAATCGTTCAAATTCTTACTGTTTCCTTCTAATTTGCTTTAAACTGATATTATTTAATTAAATTGTAAAAATTATTAATAGATTGTATATACGCAAGCACGTAAGGCGAATATATTCGCTGCTGTGCGGATACATTCGTTGCGGGCACGCGCATCTCGCGACAATCATTCAGGTTCTCCTTCTTTACTTCTATTTTTTTAAATTAATATTGCTAATCTAAAACGTAAAATCATAGCTAGGTAATATAGACGGACCAGATACATTCGCTGCTGTAAGAAAATATTTGCTGCTTTGGAGGTACATTCATTGCGGACATGCGCATCTCGCCATAATCGCGAGTAATGTTCCAGTTGTCCATCTGTCCTTTTTTTTCCTTCAGTTAAAAAATTAGTAAAATGTTAATCCTCCCTTTTCTTCTATGCATCAAGTGGTGACAACTGAGCAATTCTTTTCATGTGGCTTTGTATTTCCTTTTTTCCTCTTCTTTTTTTGTGCTCATATCAAATCACAAAAGCACCTCTGTGGTTTTAAAGCTTATCATATGTGGCCAGCAAGTTCGCACCTGCCGTATTTTTGTAAGTTTGCACCGCACCCGGCGTAAGCGCCGCGCTTTCAGTTTAACAAACAATGTGAAAGAAAAGTTGTTTCTGTTAGGTTTTTTTTTTTTTTTTTTTTGAAGATATCTGGAAAGCAATTTAAGCAGATTAAATTTTTCAAAAAAAAAAAAAAATCTTAACTACTTACTGATAGTTAATTACACTAAATCCGACAACCACGGACTTTGCCGGATTTCGGATCGCTGCCGAACATTTTTACATTGCGCATAAAAAAAAACTTTGAACGATCCCCTTTATGCATCTTTAAAACAGGTACTTACTTTGAAATAATTACAGGATAAACTCGCTTAAATTTAAGCACCTTCATCCTAAAAACGATGCTGAAAGCAGGGGATTAGGACTTAACCGCGAAATAAGAATTCCGCAAAATTTTCCGATCTTTACTCGAAAATTTGGACATTTTTTCGATTTTAGCTCAATCCTTTTAACTAAAAACTAAAGACATAAAACGCATTCTGGCATAATTTTAAATTATCTTCCCATTAATTAAAAAAGATTTAAATTACAGTAGAAGCTAAACTGTGCAAAAAAGGCGGGACGCGCCGATTATGAATTCATCAATTTTTTACACAGTTGATCGCTTGGGGGAAAAAGCGTGTTTAATAATGCTACCAGAAATTCAAAAGGAAAATTTTGTTATTTTTTATTTGAAACACATTTTGAACACATTTCCGATCATTTCGAGGAAAGTTCCAAACATTTCATTTTCCTTCTTTTCAAAATAAGTTTCTTCTGTAAAATGTTATCAACTAAAAAAAAAACATATACGCCGCACCTGCTGTATCCGTTGCATCGTCAATTTATATTTTTTTTTTTTTTCGTAAGTGCCGCGGTCCGAAAATACGGTATAGTTTTGGAATCTTTGCGTGCATTGGGCTATTAAGGGACCAAAGGCAGATGGGGGTCTCGCTCCTACTGGTATCTCTCATCTCCATGAATAACACTTTTGCTAATAGATTTATTGAACTTATTTTTGTCCCCTGCCTCAATAGAGCATTTCCAAGAAGCAGCGAATTGCTAGTTTTTCCTTCATTCTCAGAAATTTGGGTATCCTACTGATTTCTTGATTTTTCTGCTTAAGAAAAGAAAGGTTCCACCAATGTATGATCTGCAGTGGAAATATAATTCCCAAAAATATGTGAGCTTACGAATGCAAAGATGTCTGCTAAAAGAAGCTTAGTTTTAAAATTTTGAAATTTAGCTTAGGTCTTTGCATCCACAGGCTCACATAATTGGCATGAAAATTAGTTCCTCGTAACCTCAAAGCATATACACTCAGGAACATTAAAAATAGCGCCTCAAGAAGGAAGCTTTGGATTGAAGTAAAATTTAGTGTACGGAAAAATACGGATGAGAGATACACTTCATCCCAAAATCTAGACAATTAAACAAATACAGGCTAAGAAATGAGAAAAATACAGTGCTAATTCACTAGCGCGTTGGACCCCATTTGCTGCAACACATGACGCAATACGGTCCGACATTGAGTTACTTTAACTTCTGATGTTGTTCTGAGGCAGATGGACCCCTAAATTTTGAACAGCCTCTTCCAAATCTTGCACAGAGTAGCACGGCGACATCTGGCGTTTCAGCTGATCCCATACATGCTCTATAGGGGACAAGTCGGCGGAGCGGGTTGGCGATGGAAGAGTCTCCAAAGGACGTAAGAAGTCTTGAGCAACTCTAGCTGCATGCGGGTGAACATTATCTTGCTGGAAAGTTGCTCCTGGAGGTCCATTTAAGAACGGTCCTGTATGTGGTTGCAGAATGTCATTAACATAACGCTAGCCCATTATGGTTCCACGTTCCACAAATAGAGTGGACCGGCTATCATAGGCTATAGCCTCCCAGACCACTTTGGCCGCTGTGTGGGTAGTGTGCTGTTCGATAGAATGGATAGACTTGTACCTTTCTCCAAGGCGCCTCTACATCCGTTCGCGGATACCATTTGACCCCAAAACGAATCAGGATTTATTACTGAGCACCACCTTTTGCCAGTCAGTGGCTTTTGCCCCACATGGCTCTGGCTTCGCACCATTGCAGACGGAGTTGCCGCGTTTTGGTGTTAAAGGCAGTACACGAAAAGGGCGCTTGGTCGGCAGATTTACTTCCGCAAGACGTTTAGAAATGGTTCGGGGAACAATTGCTACCCCTACGTCTGCTTGTATGGTGAAACGAGTCACTGTGTGATCCACGAGCGCTTGCCGCACGATACTTCCATCCTCTCTCCTCGTGGTCTTCCCGGTCGCTCCAGACCGTTTTTTTTTTTTTTTTGCACGTGGGTACCATTTTGTGTCCACTGCCTCCAACAGTTTCTAACGGAACACTTCGAACAATCCACCTGGGCAGCAACACGGCTCGTCGACCAGCCCGCAATTTTCATGCCGATGATCAAACCTCTCTCAAACGCGCTTTTAACTGTGAGAAACGTTTACCCGTCGATCTCGTCTACCTGGCATCCTTTACTCATTAAGGTTCTCGAAAAACCCGACTGTAATCGTAACATTTAAAAGTCTTAAATTATGCACTGGTTCATATTGCACCTTTTCCCCCATTTCACCGATACTGTAGAGTAAACGGTCATGCGCATTGACACCAAACTTGGATCATTTGCATATCAAATGTCACTCTTCTTATATGCAAAATTTTGCGATTGTCCCTTTCTTCTTTCTTGGGGCGCTATTTTCAATGTTCCTGAGTGTAACTGCAAGTATTTATTTCTTATGATTAAAAATGTTTTTTCGTTTTTTTTTTTTTTTTTTTTTTTTTTTTGAGCAATCACATTGCTTATTGTTCTCATTTGACGGTTTTGATGCTCCTATGACTTAATCCTCCCCCCTCCTTCTGACTCCGATACTGTTCTTCTAGCGAAAACCGTCTCCAGGTTACGTCCATAGCCTACACACACACGCATACATACACACACCTACACACATACACATGCCAGTATACAGACACAAACACACACATGCACACACCTACACACTCATGCATGCACACATACACAAACACACACCTACACACACTTGGGGCATATCTCGTAACACTTTAGTGATAGGGATCGGAACTTTGTACAAGAAGTTTTTCAAAATTCCAAAAACTCAAATTTTAGACGATCTTAGCGGTCATTAAATGGTGTTAGGAGACTCTTCTCTGGAAAGTTTTCAAAATTGAAGTCTAAAAATAAGCAATAAAACAACACTGATGACGTTAAGGTAAAGGAAGGATGGGATTCATTCCTCCGGAATTTTGTAGAAATAGAAGTTCCAAAAAAAAAAAAAAGTTAATTTGGATTTTGACATCCTGAATTCAAATTATGTTTTTCGCAATCACGAGTGTGTGTGTGTGTTTAGGCGTTTGTGTCTGTGTGCAGCATGAGTGTGTGCCTATGTGTGTGTGTGTGATCGTGTGTGTATCTATTCGTGTGTAGGTGTGAGTGTGTATATGTGTGCGTGTGCGTGCATGTAGGTGTGTGATGGTGTGTATCTATGCGCGTGTGTGTAGGATATGAACGCAACCTGGATACTGTTTTCGCTGGAGGAGCAGTATCGGGAGGGGCCGGTCAACGATGGCAAGGGCGCCCATATAGGGGGGCAAGGGGGGCTCAAGCCCCCCTTTGAAATGAGAAATTCCTTGCTTTTAATGCTTTTTTCTTTGCAAAAATGGTAAAAAAATCTCTTTTCCAGCCATTAATGAGTAAGTTACTAAAAATATCAAATTTTAATATGTCTAATCTGTACTGAAATCGGTTTCTATGGGTAAAATGCTCTGCTAAACCATGAGGAAAATTTTTGAGCCCCCCCTTGAAATTTTGCATATGGGCGCCCTTGAGCAATGGTGCTGCAGAGGGAGGCGGGGGGAAATAAAATCATAGGAATTCAAAACAGTGAAGTGAGAACAATAAGCAATGTGATTGCTCAAAAACTTAATTTGAGACGATCTTCCATGATGTTAGGAGGTGAAGAGTTGGAAATTAGTAAAAAAATTAAAAAATGTGAAATCGATTGCCCCTCCTTGAATACTTTCTGGATCCGTCCTTGACAGATAATAAATTTCATTAAGATGCTCCGAAAAAAGCAGTTTTTTTTTTACTGCTTACTTTTTTTTTAATCACATCTTCTAAATCGTCATTAAGTCTGCAAACACAATTCCAAGTTATTCGGCATTGAGTAGTATTCACAGCACACCCTCATTTTCATTCATTAATCGTCTGTAATTACTGGTTGTCCAATTTCTGATTTTCAACGTACAGTAGACCCTCATTTTACGCGGATGGGTTTTGATTTGACGCGGAAGCGGCATTGCAAACAGAGAAAATTTTCCTCTCTTTCAACTCCTGTGACTGCAGATTACATGCATACATTTTGGCCTGCTAATAAACGAGCTTGGGCCGTGTGGTTTTGTGGTTGGTTTCAGATCTTTTTCTTTCCTGAAGTAATGTTATAAAACTCATTCAATAAACTCATTGCTCTTTGAAAGAAGAGCTTTAAGAAGTGATAAAGGAGTACGAAGCCAACGAGGATACCGACATCGATGACACCCAACGAAAACTTTCACATTTAAGGTTTTGGGTCATTCATTGGTAATGGTAAATGATCTTTCTGATTTGTGAGTGAAGAAAGATTTCGTCATGTAAGTGACGCAAGAGATCATAGATGCGTTAATGCCCTACAAAAAACTACAGAGAAAAATAATTCCAGATGGCAGCCCGGGCCCCGACTTTAAGAATTCACTTGATTTTTGGCAACGGAGGCAGAAAATACAATTTGGAAATGTGTTCTAGCTAGCTCATTAAACACATCCTCATGCTTCAAGAAATAAATCACCACTTTCAAGTTTACCACAATAGCTTCAAAAGGAATTTGAAGCCCTCACTTTCGAATTTACCACAATAACCCCAGAAGGAATTAGAAGCCAGTGATTTATACAACAGAACTAGGTTGCGAAGCAAAAAAAAAAGTACATTTATTACAAAGCCATTCCGTCTCACTCTTCATCTTTTATTAGACTTCTTTTTTTTTTGTGACTACGCCCCCTCGCAAACCAAAAAAAAGGGGGGGGGGGAGAAATCAAACAAGGGCAGGTTGCATTTCTTTGGATTGCAGCCCATTAAATACGATCTTCCCTTATCCGTTCTGGTGTTTCCGATTTCATTCCGAACGTTGTTATTCGACCTTCCCTGGGCCCCACCCCTGACGCATGCACGGCACGTGCCGGCCGAAGTCAGGTGCGTGGTGCGTGTTCGCGCGCGCGACCCACGCGTGACCCCTGACCTCCCCCTCTGTCGACCCCTGGCCCTGAAAAAGAAGATGTGGGAGAGGTGCTTTCTCGAATTCTTGCAGATCCGTCTCTGTTTCCATTCTGAGGTCTTCTTTCATTGGGAGAGAAGGAAAAAGAAATGGTGAAGGGGGGAGGATGGAATTCCGAAATCATGGATGTCGTCATCACTTAGCTATAGAAGTTTTTCCAAGCAGGGCCAAAAAGCCAAACCAAACAACAATCAGTGTCACGTGGGGGTTTCTGGGAAAATGATGAGGGTTATTATTGCTTGTACAGGTGTAAAGAGGAAGAGGAACAAAGGAGGGGGAGGAAATTGAACTTTTTGCTCAATAAGAACGTTTAAAAAAGAAAAAAAAAACAGAATGTCCCAGAAAAATGTTTACCCTCAATGAATTACTGCAACAAACATAATTGTCACGATGCAGAAAAGTTTGAAATATGAAAATCAAGTGAACCAAAGTAGAAACCAGCCTTTCAACGAGTGTTCAAATTGTTGATCGTTGATCAGTGTGGTACGGGCACAGCGGATAATGCTGATCAATGGAATGCAAAGCGTTGCTATTTCGTACTTTGATTGGTATTTGGGCGCAGCCCTGCCCTAGTGGCTGCTCTCAACTCATTGACTAAAAATTAAGCTAGCCAGATTTCTGAAATATTCAACCGGGAACCGTAATGTCCCCTCCCCCTCCCAACGTTGCTTGTATTCAAATAGGTACACACTCTTGGCTGGTTTTTAGAGTGTTTTAGATAATAGTTCATTCTCAATCCTATGAAATGGTTACTAATTATGAACCCAAATAAGGGTGTAACAATACTTGAAAATGACACAAGCAGATAAATTTAAATATTTTATTTCTTGCATGATAATTTTAGACGGTTACTTATGTAAGAAACACTTTCAATGAGGAATAAAAATTTGAACAATACGTATTTACATGTGCTTTTCACTGGCTCCGACTTCTTTTCAGACAGTTTTTTTTTTTTTTTTTTTTTTTTTTTTAATCTTGAAAAATTTTTTACAAGCTAATTGGATATTCATTTTACATGTTAATGTTAGTTGTTGACATGTTAATGAAGTTAATATCCTAAATAATTCTTCACAGAAAATTATTTTTTTACTTTTTTTTGTTCATGTGTACTCAAATTTATCTTTCACCGGGACATGAAGTAAACCGGCCAAGACACTGGGATTTTTCCTGAAAACCGGGATGTCTGGCAAGCCTACTAAAAATTGTTTCGAGATGTAGTAAACATTGTGCTTGATACGTCCTTAAGGGAAAAAAATCCTCGGGGGTCAAATCCATAGACCGTAGGTGCACTAGCAGATCCAGGAGAGGGGTAAAGCGCTTACCCATGTTATCAATAAAAATATTTAAATGTAATTTAATTTTATTCGTGTTCTGGCCCACGAGATTTATCTTATAATGAGGTGCGACCCTCTGGAATCTGGTAAAAAAGATTGGACACCACTAGAGTAGATGGTCGAAAAAAATCTAGTAACCAACCCTCTAAAAACAAGAGTTAGTTTTCAAAGGTAGTTAATTTTTTTTAATGTTTTTTGTTCCCGAAAATTGATAAATCAAAAGAATATGTTTGATGCGTGCAGTATGATATGAGAATGGTGGATCTTCGATCCTGACCCCCCCCCCCCCCTTGAGAAATTCCTGTATGCGCCACTGCCTGTAATGAAAACAAATTGATAAAAATAACCTGATAAAAGCAAAAGCAATGTTCGGGGGGTTTCAAGGAACGCCTTTATCAGTGCCCAAACACGCGAGTTTAGGGATGAAAGTCCTCCAAGAAAAGCCGAAAACTTCTTATTTCTTGATCTCGTGTGAGTGAGACTCTGAGAACCATTTACTATTCAATTTGATTGCAGATTTGAGCCCTATCATGTTGAGTATTTCCAATCTGAAGATCAATTCACCACAACATCATCATGCGAGAATTGAATGCTACGAAAAACAACTTCAACCATCGCTTGGTTGAAGCCCGTTTTTCGTAGGATGCCTTACTTCCAGGGGCGTGACCAGGAGGGAGGACAAACTTTTTAAAATAAATGGTGAAATATTGGGACCTTATATCATTAACACAAAGGTCTAAGGTAAGGACGTGGGGGTAATCAATACGGGGGGGGGGGAGACGTAAAAGTCATCTGTGACGGACCCCAAAATTTCCGTGCACGCGCCTGCTTACTTCATATGTATTTTTCAGAGCCGGATCTTCGATTTTTATGAGCCGGGTCAAATCTTGAAACCGCCACCCACACCCATCTTCCATCAAGTTTTTTTATATCGAGTTTCAACGGAAAAAACCCCACAGAAATAAGTTGAATTTGCCGCCCTCCGAAATTGTCACCCGAAGCAAGGACCCTGGCTTGCACCCCCTAACTACATCAACACTGATACTTATAATAGTCCGCATATAGGGGTGCCCACCTAGGGGGGGGGGGTCATGGCGTAGACTGCGCAATTGAAATTTTTAGGGGGTTGTTTTGAGGGGTATTTTCGCTTTTTGGGGAAGGGGGCTCTTTGCGACTATTAGGGGAGCGCGCCCTTGTTCTAGGGGGGCAAACCTGCCGAATAACAGGGGTGCCCATCCCGCCCAAGAGCAAAGGCGCACCCCCCCCCCCCCGCCCAAAAGCGAGAGTCCACCTAAAAATGAGAAAAATTTCAATGGTGCAGTCTGTGCCATAATCCCCACTACCCCTAGGTGGGCACACCTGCGTATAAACAGTTCCGAAATGGAGGGAAAGTGACCGACTGCGAGTTTCGGAATTTAAAAGCCTTCGACTGTCATGCCTTCACCTTAAAATCGGTCCGACTCTGACTCCACAGTCATTGGGAAAATTGCATTTTAATAAACTGCTTTGTTAATTCAGAAAAATATCAATTCTTTAATTCTGAATTTTCAACACTTTTGAAAAATGGTAACAAATGACTCTCCTTCTCTCCTGACCCTTGTGAAGAACATTACGAAAGAATTTTCTTGACCTTGTGAAATTGTAAAGCATCGCTTCAGTTTTTTTTTTTTTTTTTTTTTTTTTTTTTTTTTTTTTTTTTTTTTTGCTTGTGTGATGGATTTACTCCATGTAGACGTTTTTGCAGTTCGTAAAAACAGCATTTTAATACACTGCCTTCTCTTTTTCAGAAAAAAAATAGCTCTTTTATAGTGAGTTTCGACAAATTTGAAAAATGATAACGAAGTGTCACTCCCCTCGCCCCCTCCTCTGACCCTTGCAAAGGAAGTGTACGCAGGAATCCGGGATAACGCTCCCGAGGTTCAAGAGAAGATTTGTGGGCTCGTCTTGTGGCGTGAGGCTGTTCTCAAGGACGGTCATATATCACCCCTCCCCGGCTGAAAGAAGGGAATGGAATGCGCGCGCGTGGGTGTCTTCGAACGATTCCGAGGAGTGGCACATTTCGCGCGCGCCTTGCACGCGCCCGGGCTCGCCCAGTACACGCTTGCCCCCCCCCCCCCAGAGGGCGCTCCCCTTGCATCTATACAACGCCCACGCTGCCATCTTCACTTCGACAGGATCGTTTGTCACCATCTTTTTCTTCCAGTGATTTTTTTTCTTATATTTTTTTCTGAAATTTGTTCGAATATTCTATTATTTGAAGAAATACAAAGAAAATGGTGTGTGTGTGTTGGGGTTTGGGGGCTTTTGAAGCATTGTGTCGAAAAAAAAATACCATTTATTCGACACAATGCATCAATGCATGAAAACCCATTTTAAAAATAAACAGTGATGGAACTACGATTTTTCCGAGCCGGAGCTAATCTTGAAACTGCAGCCCTTACCCCTTACCCATATTTCTTCAAGTTTTAAAATCGACTACAGATGGACAATGTCGTTCTTTTTAATAATCCGTTCATCAGAGGATATCTCATTTTTTTCACCCTCTCATTGGACTCGTTCATTCAAAAAAGTTGCAGGTGTTCTCTCATGTTCACTGTAAATGTTTCACTCAATCATTAATTATTTTTTTTAAAGAAAAACAACTAAGATTTGCTTACAAAAAGAAAATATGCCAAAAAATTAAATTAAAAAATATTTTATTTCGGTTTCGACGCATAAAGCAATTATAATTTATTTGGTAAGATATTCCGGTCACCGAGTGGTAAGATATTGTTTCCCATTCCAAAAGCGGCAGTTAGATTTTAGCTTGGTACAACTTCAAAAAAAATAAATTAAAAAAAAATAAAGTTGATGTGACGTCAGAAGATACCCAAAATTGATCTTAAAAAAAAGAAACGAAAAAAAAAACGAATATCGTCCTCTAACAAAATTTGAAAGCTTTGAAAATAAAGAACAAAATACAAACTTACGCGAAACAGTGCATATATTCTGAATTGAAATATCATATCTCTTACGGTTACAGGTGAAAATAAAACAAAAAAAAAACTTTAATATGTAAAAAATTAAAGTGATATCAAAAGATAAATAAATAAATTAAGAAATAAAATGAGAAAGAGAGAGAGAGAACTATAAAATAATATCGTCGTTCATTTTTTAGGAGATTGTTTTGCACCGTTCAAATTAAGGAGTAAGTCATTTAGACCCAACATATTCCTAATATCGACGAAAAAAAGAGAAATACGGTGTATTTGACACCCCCAGGGAAATTTCCGCTCCCCCTCCCTCAGTCCAGGACTGAAAATTAAACCAAAACATAAAGATGAAGCTGTGATCATATCATAGATATAATTTTCTGCCTGCCCCAGGCATTCGAAATTAAAACTTTATTAGAGATAGTCAAACAGGGCCATCCGAAGGGAGGGGGCAATCGCCGCGGGCGCCACAAAATGAGAGGGCACCGCAAGGCGCCCCTCATTTCGTGTATCATAGACGCACAGTCATTAACACACAAAATAATAATAATAATAATTGCAATACTGTCCAACCACGAATTGCATGGAATTTTCAAACGTCCAGATAAGACGAATCTATAATAATAATAATTGCAATACTGTCCAACCACGGATTGCATGGAATTTTCAAACGTCCAGATAAGACGAATCTATAATAATAATAATTGCAATACTGTCCAACCACGGATTGCAAGGAATTTTCAAACGTCCAGATAAGACGAATCTATGTGAATAAGGGGGAAAGGTAAAAATTTGATGCGCTTATTCCGCTCATTTGAACGAGACTCTGCTTGTGCAAAAGTTGACATCGGTAAAAAATAATAGATTCGTCCATTTCCGGCTGTAAAACGGATGTTTGTCTTTGCATACAATCCGTGGTCAGACAGAAATTCTTTATTTTTTCCTAGTCCACAGAAATATTCCTTTTTCCCAGTCTCCAAAATAGTCATTTTTTCCTTTGTAGCATTGAAGCAGATAGAAATTCTAAGAATATAAAGGTATAGAACTAAACAAAAGCCCCCTTCTCCATTGTCTAGTTCCCACCAAATTTCTTGGAATTCTGCCCCTGTGTGCAGGTAGGTAACCAGAAGAAAGTTTTAGGGCACATTGAAAGGTGTTGGCACAAATAGGTGTTGGGCACATTAGAAAAAAAAAACTAATAAATAAAAATTTTGATCTGATAAGAAAGGGGGGGGGGGGGTCTGGTCCAAAGTTTTGAAACGGTTTTATAATTTATAATCAACAAATTATTTATTCGTATTCTTAATTTGATCAATATGAGTAACTAATTCAGCTTTAATTTTCATTGTTCAGTTTTGTTGTTCATTAATATTTAAAACATGCAAGTATGACACGTTCGCGCGTGACGCATATTGATGCACTGATGTCATAACTAACTTGATTTTTCTGTATAGGGAGGGGTGGGGTGGGTGGGGGGGGGGGGGGGGTCAGGAAACTTTCTCCCCGTGCGTCGTCAGCTCTTCGGACGGTCCTGTAATCAAATTAAAAGCAACAGTAAAGCCAAATTTCAAATATTGCTTCATATCCTCGTCTGAAATCATCTTTGTATCCGTGTCTTCCACAAACAACATGGAATGTCGGTGCTTATGTTCAGTACTATGTGACTGTTACTGTACGCATAACGTTATAAGCGTTAATTAAGTTAACGTTAATTACGCGTACATTGACAAATAAAATAAAGAAAGTCTCAGAAACGGTTGATAACGCATTTTTCTTTTTTTTCCTTCAGCATCATTCAGTGGCGGATTTCCAAGTTTTGGGACCCGTCATAGTGCATATTTGGGGCCATTATCTGTCACGGAACCATGTAAAACATTTATCATGTGCATATTTGTAACTTCTTATGGTTGCAGGGGTCTTCGCAATGGGGTTGTTTCCTTCAGTCAAAAGTACTACTTTTAGTCACTGAATTTGATAGAATGAGCAAAAAACATAAATGAATAAAATAACATGGACCCAGAAAATACTTTCATTTTCACAACAGTTACGTTTTAATACTTTTTTTTAAATATCCGATTTTTCAAACAAGGTGTGGTCTCTATGACGTCACAAATGATGTACTTTGGCGCATTCCACTGGCACGTTGAATGTTTACGCATGCTGTTTACGCTTTTCCCGGTTATGATAATTCAGAAGCGAATTAAATATTGCGCTCTACGCTTGCTATCAACCACATCGTTGCCACTGCATATGAGTAAAGAAGTGAATTAAATATTGCGCTCTGCGCTAATGGCAACAGTGAATGGCAGTTCATCATTTATGATGTCATGCGCAGAAGCTTAAAAAATAAAATTGAGTCTACGCACCGATTTAAACAATTTTTAAAAAATAGTAAGCTTTGTCAAATTATTTAAAAAATGGTCAGATCCTATGTTTTTAAGCAAGCTATTTCAAAAAAAAAAAAACTTTTAAAATTTCGGAAACGGCGTCATTGTGAGATGGGTAAAGCCGCCACTGGCACTATCAACACTTTCAGCACGCTAGGATCCAGCTTCTGGTTTTGGAGCGTGTCACTCTTCTGGAAGGGAGGTCATAAGTGTCATTTTCTGGGAATAATAAGGGACACTGGGACGAATTTTTCGAACCCCCCCCCCCCATAAGCTCCAAAAACGAAGCTTTAGGTTAGCTTTTTGTCATGACCCTCATGACCTTAGAGCGGGAATTAGTAAATGGAGAAAGTAAGGCCAGTCATTGGCTTAGCAAACAGGGCCCGAAGATATCAGGGGGCTCTAGGCCATATGCTTTTTTGAGGCCCCTGTGTAGTCAACTCTTACAATTTTAGCCATTGGCGAAAACAGTTTTAGCTATTGGTTAAAAAAAAATTAGCCACTTGAGGGGGGTTCCTAAAAAGTGGGGGCTTTAGGCCACGGCCTAGTTGGTCTATTCAGCAATCAGGCCCTGTAAGTAAAAGCTTACCCAAAGACTCCAAGTCACGTGACTCAACAACGACGAATGGTTGGCACGTCTTGTGTGAAACAAGCGAAAGAAACCAGATTTCTTCCAATGCTTTGTTTTAAAATCTTTCTTAGATCTTCAAATACTTTGCTTAAAATCAAATGCTTTGCTTAAATCTTCACTCCATCCATTTTATCTCTTCTCATTCTCCACACTCATGACCTCTCTCTGGATCTGCGTCTCACTTTTAGTGACCCGTCGTACACTACCAAAAGTCGGGGTTTAATATTCAATAGCAATTAATTCCAATTAGTTTAATTCTGTGTACTGAGATAAAAAGGCAGGAAATCAGGTCCTATCGCGGTCGTGATCTCGAATCTCATCCTTGTCAATCTCCCACGCACTATTTATTTACACAGAAGTAAAAAAATCAGAAATGTCCTAAAATTAAAAAAAAAAGACATTTGTGCAGCAAGGAATAACAACTCAATTAACGGCTGCAGGAAGTAGGATCAGCGTGAGCTCAGTTTCACTATGCCACAGAAGCAGCACGAGAGGCGATAAAATTTCCTTCTTAAGTTTCCATTAATGAATTCTTCCCTTTCCCCCACAAAGTCAAGAGAAAAAAAAATATGAGAGAAAATGGACCAGGAAACAATGGGAAGTTGTAGCTGAGATGCTCCTTGTAAGTTACAGAACATCCTGTTTTGAGACACGGAGTAACAATCTAACGACACATTTTATGATGTCACAGGTTTCGTAATAAATTTTTAGCCCCCAAGGAGATAACCTTAATTTTTGACATGGTCAAGAACACTGCAGACATCATTTAATTGAAATGTCCAAATTATACAATGCATCTAATAAATATGACTAAAGCCCTCTTGTAAACTGACCTACATTAAATGATTTCTTGCGGTTGTCTTTCATACCTTTCCTGATGAAGTTGGACATTTAATATCAATGATGAGTTGGTCATCTATAAAACATAACATAACCAATGAACAATGATTTCTTGATGAAGTTGGACAGTTAATATCAATGACGATTTGGTGATGTAATACAAATTACCTATGCTGTCTTGCAGAGATGTAGTTGGAGAAACATGTTTGGGGGAACTCACCGTGGCGTTTGGGGAAGATTCACGAAAAGAAAACGAGGTTCGAAGCCAATTTACATTATTTTTACAGCTAAAAAAAAAACATATTTCGGGGAGGGCATCTCCGTGTGTCCTTTCTCAACTGCAGCACTACCCTTTTGTAAATTGACTTCAAATTGAATGATTTCTTGCGATTATTATTCATATCTTTCCGGATGAAATTGGACATCTAATATCGATGATGAATTGGCCAACTAATAAGTATGACCAATGAATGATGATTTCTTGCGGTCATTCTTCGTACCTTTCCTGATGAAATTGGACATCTAATATCTATGATGAATTGGTCATCTAATAAATATGACCAATGAATGATGATTTCTTGCGGTCATTCTTCATATCTTTCCTGATACAATTGAACATCTAATATCTATGATGAATTGGTATTCTAATAAATATGACCAATGTCCTTCTGAAAATTGACTCACATTAAAAGATTTTTTTACTGCCATTCTTGTTGATTTTGCCTTTCCTGGTGAAATTCACTAGCTATGTGCCCAAATTCGGATAAAGTTCAAAACTGAACCGAAGTTAATTTTGATAAAAACGCTTAGCTGTAAAGAAAGATTCGATAACTCGCATAAAGATTCTTCTCTACAAATCGAAACAAAAAATTTCGACATTCTATATTCGACCCCATCTCTAGCATTAATTCTTAGCTACTATGTTCAAGCCACGGAATAACCATTATTTTTTTGTGGTCAGCCAAATATTCAATGCATTCTGTTTCTGTGGTAATTTACCAGTCACGAAAACATCCGATCTTTCCAATTATCTAAATTACCTGCGCATCACGAAAACACATAGCAAATGTGTTGACCGCATGCGGATTTAGATACGTACTGGAGTGCAGTGATCATTAGCATTCTACGAAATATTTCGCATTTTTTAAGCATGTTGCTAGCTGTTGTCTAGAGGTAGATCACCGATGTTTCGGTAAAAGTAATGAATCACTTAAATGTACGCTTGAGTTGGTAATTTTCCAAATGTACAGTATTTCTTGAAGAATGAATACTACTTTAAAACACGAATCATAGCATTTCGATGTTTGAAACTTTTTTCGTTTTTGTTTTTCTTTCCTAAAATAAATTTCAGAAATTCAGACAAAGGTCAAATGCAGGAACGCCATGATGAGAGGTCGGTCACTGTGACTTCAATTTTTTTTCATCTTATTCTGTAAATTTGGAGACAGTATTGCTGTATTGTAATTAGTCTTTTAAGCTTTCTTTCTTTTTTTTTGATGATGCCTAATGTCTCTTGTTATTAGATGTAGGTACTTACGCATATACGTTTGCGATTTTTTTTCCTTTAATTATTCGGCAAAAATTCGAAGTTTTATTCCGTTAATTCAGAATTTTCCCAACCGATAAATTTAGGTTCGAGGACCCTCTGGTCAAATTTATTTATTTACTTTGAAAAAAAAAAAACTTTTACAGGATGTAGACTAAAATATAAATTGATATATTATATATAATATTATAATTAAATATATTATGAAAAAATGTTTTGTACTTAAAAATGAAATTGATTTCCAATTCGCAGAGGCTTCAACGGTTTCTATTTGGTAAAATAGGGGTGAAGAAAGTAGGTTTGCGTCACCGATAATGAATATAAACGCAATCTAAAAACTTCTCTCTCATCTTTCAAACCAAACATAAACCAGCTCATTCAAGATCAAGCATCAAATTACCAGAGTCACACTCTTTGTTCAATGATAATCAATTAATTACCTCCCAGTGGCTGAAGACGAGTTGAGGCATAGCCATGCCGCTGGTTTGTTTGCGGATTTCGTTGGCGAAGTCGAAGCTCTCTGTAACAGGCAATTCAGCAGTTACGTGGAAAGTCTGCGAACCTTCCTGCATGTCGGCGTGTAAGATTTTCCCATGACGACGACCCAACACTGCATACATCTTACCTGGGGGAAAAAAAATCATCATTTTAAGTTTCAATGTTTCTATTTAATTTTTCATAATTCAAAAATTAAAAGTAAGATTTTGCCTCACAGTCATCTGGTAAATTTGAATCATGTGAGTCAAATTCACACTATTTCATATTTTTTGGTATGCGGTAGAACTTCAAAAATCCAAATCAATTGGGACGGATCCAGGGCCACTGAGAGCCAAGACGGGTACCTTGTCAGTTATGTCACAGGGCCCTTCCCGCCTCCAAAAAAAAGAGGGGGGAGAAGAAAAAGAAAGGGGGGAGATAAAAGAGAAAAATAAATAAAGGGGGAGGGGGGAGAAAAAATTTAAACTGCTTACTAGAAAACAATTAACTCTATTTTAAGTGCCACAGAGTAAATTTTTCTTAATCTTGACGCTTTCTCTTCTTTCTTTTTTTTTTGCGTTAGTGTCGCCTCCCCCCCCCCCCCCCATGGCAAGGGCCTCTAGTTTCCGACTAGGCTGACATGGCTTCTCGTCGGGCTTGACCGGATCCTACTTGGATAATCAAAAAGTTGGATAATGAGATTTTTTCGAAAAAGAGGTCTGATCCAATGGTTTACCGCATGTATGTTGAAAATGAGAGAGAGAAGAAACTAATTTCAAAGAAAACTAACTTTTAATTAATCAAAAAAAAAAAAAGGTAAGTCTTTTTATGCTAAACGTACTAACAAGTGCTGGACAGTATGTACTATGTAAATTCCGTACTGTAAATGAAAGTCCTTGCTTGCTGACTACCAAACGGCACGACCTTGAGGGTCACGGATTTGAACAAAATTCTAGATATAGGTCAATTCCCGCTAGGTATGAGCGTAGATAAAGCAGTTTGACTGCATAGGCCCTAGTTTGGCTGCAACGGGGGTCAGAAGTTGATAATTTGGACACAGGATGCAACGGAGTTTCCTTTAAAATCACCATTTTTGTCCATTTTTCTGCTACTGTACTGCAGTATGAGCCATTTGCATGCTTACCTTCGAATTAATTATGTTGGATACTATTTTTTAATAAGCGTTTCTCAAATTTAAATTGGTTACTACTTTTAATTTCAATAACTTGAATGCCAAAATAACATAGTTACAAGATATTTATCGTTTGCAAATGAAACTAATTATTTTCGTTTTATATTAATTGTGTGTATTTATCGTTTGCTAATAAAAACATTTACTTTAACTGGATATTTATCGTCTGCTATCAAAGATACCCCACATTGATAAGCAAAAATGGGAGAGGTGAAAAAGCTCTGATTTATTGCACATAGCACACACACAAAAAATAAAAAAATAAAAGATCGTTTCGACTTTTCAAATAACTTAGATAGTACCCATAAATAAATACGTGTACTCAATTATACTCAATTTACTAACAAAAGATGCCAAAGGTGTTGGGAGATTGAACGTAGTGTCGAAGTCTGAAATTCCAATGGAAACACCATTGCATTTTTAGGGCCAAACTAGCAACTTTGGGCCTTCATTGCAGCCAAACCAGAGCCTATGCAGTCAAACCACTTTACCTGCGCTCATACCTAGTGGGAATGGACCTATAGCTGGAGTTTTGTCAAAATCCGTGACCCTCAAGGTCGTGCCGTTTGGTCGTGAGCATCTCGGTCAAAGAAAACTGTTTGACTAACATGGCGGGGGAGGATAATAGCGTGCGTCGACAGAATCGTTAATTTGAGAATCGCAACAAGTACAATCTCCTAAGTTTCTTGCTCAAATTCTGAAAGCGAATCGGATAATCAGAGGTTCGGAGTTCTGCTGTATTTGATTTCAAATGAAACTACGTGACCCATTGATGCATTCTGTTGGCAAGGTTATATGTATCAGTTTTCTACTTTTAAAAGGTATCAAGAATGACCCTTTATATAAGTGAGTATGAAGTGAATAATTAATAAATGTAAAAAACGTTACTGCTTTCAAACTCTTTAAAATTATTTTAATTATGCTCTTAAACATATAGATAATTCCAGTCAAAATATTAATAGCTCTAAAGATTATGGTATATAAATAAAAAATATTGCTCACTTTAAGGAATGTTTCCTCGCTAAAAGCAAGTTATGCTCCCACAAATTTAACATTGTACCAACTAAGAATTTAGGATGCCTCGTTAAATCCGGATTCTCGCTATGTCAGGGATCGTCGCTCGTCACATAAACGAATTCGAGTTCGGCTGTAGTTACGTAAATTGATAATACTAAAACCATTGGAAATTTCCTTACTATAATTTGAGAAGTCTTGTGGACTACATAAGAAATATAATGATAGCGCTACATACACCCCACCTCACCACTTACGTCACAAAAAAAAAAAAAAAAAAAAAAAAAAAATCCCCCTCATCAGTTAAGAAGGGTTAATATGAGAACTGTAACAGCTGCAAAGTTTATGTCAGAAAAACATCCAACTTCTTTTCAACTCACATCAAGCAAGAACTGCACTCAAACTCAAGAAGAAATATACTAACGGTACAACCACAGTCCCCAAATGTTTATTCTTATTCATATCACAGAAACTTTCAACTGGGCAATAGCAAATAAATCTACTTCTTCTTTATCCTCCAAGAACCACCTGCTACATCCACAAGAAGAAAAAAACACAACGTTTCACTTTCATAGTCTAAGTCCACTGTACTTTCCCTCATGACAACTTTTATGACCATACGTATATCTTCGACAATAGTTCTTCGGATTTTAAATAACAGCCTGGAATAAAATTTTAGGATCAGCATCTAGATTGCAAACCATAAAGTAGGATCAAGAAGGGAGGTGTACCCCACACTCAAACAGGCAACATGTGGTTCTACTGACAATTGGGGGGTTGTTTATGTAGGTGGCTATTATGTTTTAGGAGTACAATAAATGGTAAGCATGCGGGCGTGCACCTGATCAAACACGGGGCACGCTGGTGATGGCTTTATTATGGATGCAAAGACCTTGCATAATATTTTTGACGATTCCATCGAGAGGGGGGGGGGGGCCTAATCACCCAAAAGGCTCCGGAAGCTTGAGCTTCCCCTCAGAATGTTTAGGGGGTCCAAATATCACTAAAATTGCTTAACAATTCCAGTTTCAGCTTTTAACTGAGTTTGTAAATAGATTGCAAACATTTGAACTTGCTTAACAAAAACGTTTGAAAGAAGTTATTGAAAGTGAGGACACATTTGATCAAATGTAACTACAAGCTAGATTTTCAAATGTGGAATTTCATTCAACTCTGTTACGATGTACTTTTATGACATTTAATTTCTTTTGTCAAGAGTCAAATATGATTCAACATGTTACTACCCAAATTTGCAGAGAACTCGCAACATATGTAATAAGCAAAATTTCTGTCAGTCGGTAAGGTTGAATAAACTTAAATCTGAATCCTGTTGGGCCACTTAGCATTAGTCAGTGTTGTATCAATGTGATTAGAATATAATGTTTAGAAAAGTTTTCCCAACCAAAAAGTGGGGGGCCCCAAAATGAGGCCGAGCTTCCCCTAATTTCACAGGTTAATCGGGCCCTAGGAAGAGAGGACAGAGAGAGACCTCCACAGAAAATAAGGGTCATTCTTCAAAAAGTGTAACTTTTCTGTCACACGCCTTTTGCAGAAAAGATTTTAAGGAACAATTTCATTTGACAATGGTTTTTAATTTCATCAAAAATATAGATATATCTACACAGTTATAACCAGGGGTTCCAGACGAGTGAAAATATTCCCTCTAAGGTGAAAGCATAGTGCCTGAAGGAGCAATGCCTTCCAGAAAATAGAGGCCAGAAAATAGAGCAGAGGAGCCAAAACAGCATGCAATCGCAGAAAGACTCATTGCGCATGCGCTTTTTGCCTTAGACATACATTCAACCACCTCAATATGGCGGACAAATAATGATTGCGTTTGTGTGTCTCTCACATTGAATGAACTACACTATTGGATTAAAACACAACTTTTCTAGGAATAATTATCCGAAATTACAAGTAAGTACAGCTTTTGATCACTTTGTAGCTTTTAGGGCTTTCAAACATAGTTAAGTGTTTAAAAGTGCATTTATTGCTTTTCAGTAACCGTTAGCCTTCTAGTTCCCGTTTACCGTTACTATCGTGAAATTTCCATCATTCAAAACGCTACTAAAAATGTCTGTCATTACTTTCTTGAATACTCGATAAGCAGCTTTTATTAATCACCAAAAGAACCTTAATAAAAATGTTTCTTGTGCTTCGTAATTATAACAGAAAGCTAGCGAGAAAAAAAATCTCTCTCAGTCTAGCTCTTTTTTTTTTTTTTTTTTTTTGCTTTCTCATTCAAGTGTTAGAATCATTTCCTGTTAGCGGTTGGTGCTCGATAGCGTTAGAAATTCCTTTTGGTTTTTTATTTAACTGGTTGAAAAACTTTATGTGCATTTTATTTTGTTACTCTTGATTAACGTTTATGAAACGATTTTGTTCTTCCGTAATTGTAATATCCATGAATATTTTTGGCTCATCATGTAAATAATCCACAAGTACAGCTATGCTTCATTTTCGGAAAACGTCATGTTTTAGTAAATGTATAATTTCTCACATGTTTTAAATAATTACTCGTTTTTAAATTATAACGTATTTGTGACAGATCTTTGATACCAAGTGGAGGGGTAGATATTTATTGTTTTATTAATTTTTAACATTACTTTTTGTTAAAAAAAAAACATCAGAACCCTGAATTTTTTCACATGTTTTTTAACGGCCCCAGAGTTATTATTCATATTATTTATTTTATGAATTTTTAAGAAAACGATAAAGATTTCACCGGTCCGCAAAGTTTTTCATTTGCTTTTACCGCTCCCGTGGGTCAAAAGAGGTTGAGAAACACTGAGTTAGAGCACGATCAGATGAATTAAAGCTATGAGCACTTCTTAACTATGTTGAAAGCTCTGAAATATGATCAAATGCTTTAATTACATGTTTTAATCATTCCCAATACCGAGTTCAATGTGAAAATGTCCAAAACGTAGACTAACATAAATCAAAACAAAACTTAAAAAAAAGAAAAAAAAAACACAACTTTATTCAAAAACGCACACGGGGAGGAGGATCTATAGTAAGGGTGCCATTTCTCTCTCCGAAGGTTCCTTTTTTTCACTCCGGCTGTCTAGTTTTTAAAAGGTGCCTGTTTTTCACCCTATTTAGAGGTGCGATTTCGGCTCCGTATTGGGTGCCGCTGGTGAACAAGCGTTTCTCCCCTGAAAGGTGCCGAATGCATCCTGTAGTTTTAACAGTGTATTTAAACCTGCTAACATTTTTTTTAATAATAATTTTTATTTTAGTATCTTTTTGGTTCACAACGCATGTGAATTCTCACCTCCGTGGCATGTCACACACCTTGTGTGACTGTTTAAGTTGCTTAATAACTTGTTTAATTAAAAGTATGTACTTATTTATTTATTATTCCTTTCACAAGTGTCTCAAATACTAATTGTTTAATTGCGTTTATTTTTTTAATATTGTGTTTTAGTTCGTTTTAGTAGGACAATGAGTCATGTCACACAATAAATTCTCACCTCCGTTACCTAAACACAAAATACCATTCCTCATTAACACCTGGCAGTAATGGCATCAAATTTCATTTTCCATGATACAAGAGAGCCCCCTTGTTTATTTTCAGTCATAGTTGTAATTGTGAGATTTTTAACGAAAAACAAGAAGATATATTTTGCTTTAAAAACTTAGTGTGGTTATTCTGACTTCTCACCTCCGTGAACTTGAATTTCAGGGATGTAAATTAATGTAAGAAAAGAAGTGAACATGTTTTCATATGCTTAACAAGTGCAGATTGTAGCAACGAAGAATTTTTTTTCCCCTGAAAAAAAAAATCCATTAGGCCTATATTAATGGATAATTCTCACCTCCGTGAATCTCACCTCCGTGACAGATTTTATCAATGTCATTATTTCTGCGGTGAAAATAAATGATGGAGGGGAAATACATCAATAATAGGCATTCTACCAAATTATAAATTGCTTCGAAGTTACTAAATGCTATTTTTTAACATACATTTGAAACTACTAATCAAGCCGTACTTGAATTAAGAGAGCTTAATATTACATTCCCACTAATCATTAAAATAGTTGACTGTTTGCACAAGCAACAAAATTACTACTTTGAAATTCAATTGCCCTCGATTTTTAAATATTAAAAGTTTTTTCTTTTTTTTTTCCCCTGAACAAGGCATTTTTAATTTTTTTTATTTATGAGTAAAATAATTGGAACTTAGCTGGGCCATTGTTTAAGGTTACTTTTAGTAGGTAGCACTTTCATGCAAGAATAAAAAAAAGAAAACAAAAGGTTTCGAAATTGAAAAATATTTGCGTTTAAAAGTTACGTTTTCTGGAGAATGACCCATAACAGAAAAGAGAGTTGGAGAACGTTATGTGTGAGTGAGGAAATGGTCTTGACGTTTAACATTTCGGCTCTTTCACAACATTCAACTACGGAATTGTATAAAATAAATTAGTGCAACAAGTACGAAATACAACGTTCATGAAGCACAAATTAGCAATTCGTTGCAGACACGTGTTTCGGGGGTTAAGGAAACCCCTTTTCCATGCAAAATGTGTGAGCTTTGGCCTTAGGGATGTTAAGTTATCTTAGAAAAGCAACGAGATGGATCAAGAGATAGTATGAATAGTAAAAAAAATGGGAAATAACAAAACATAAATAAATCTGGAGAAGAAATTTATCGCATAATTTCCATCCAAAAAAAAAACTGTTAAACAATAGATTTCTCAAAAAAAAAAAAAAAAAAAAAACTATGAGCACAAATTTGCTATTGCAAAAGAAACCGCACCTAAACAAATTTGCAACAAATTTTCTATTGGAAATTGCATCGAAAAGTAGGTTCTTGGAAACCTCTTAACACGTGTCCGCAACCAATTGCTAATTTGTGCTTCATTGTGTTTGTTAATATAACTTCTGTTTTACATTGTAAAAAGTTTCTGAAACCTTTTTGAAATAAAGAGATACTTTTTCGAAAACTCCAGAAAACTCCGTTTTAAAGCTCTTTACACTATATCTAGGTTTCTTTTATAAAATATTGGGTTTTGTCTCGGAAACCAAACGGAAGTTGCGTGGCTGGGTGCGCACAAGCAAAACAGGCCGAAAGAGAAGAAAACGATTTCCAAAATACTCCGCAATGTTTTTTAAAATTTCCGAAGAAAATTTCCGACCCATTCAGAAACGTTTTCGAAAATTACAGAAGGAGGATTCCGAACACGGAGACGATTTTGGAAATTTCAAGAAACGCCGCTGCCCCATAGAAACGTTACCTGATTTTTTTTTAACTGTAGTTTTATTTTCAAAAAGCAATAACGACCCATCTTGATATTAGGGTCACGTAGCAAACAACCCAATAAGCTAAGAGTTTCAGATCCACAAGCGCAATCAAACAGAGCTTTGATTCAACTAACAACACTCACAACACATTTAACAGAGTCAAGATGCGGACAAAAATAGTATAAATTAAATAACTCGGGCATAAACAAGAAGCCGGCGCGACTATCTGAGCGTGAGATGAACTGATAGTCACAAATCAACGCTCTGTCGATCATTTGAAGGGTGAGAATCCGACAGAAAACGGTGATCGTGTAGGGAGGCAAAGATTTAAAAAAAAAAAAAAAGCCTCAACAGTTTCGTCAAAAGAACCTCTTTTTCTTTTTTTCTTTAAAAAAAGTTCTGAAAGTGTTTGTCCTATCTTTCTTCCATCCCATTTTCTTCGGTTTTTACGAAGCGTTTCTAAATACTGTCAGCCCCGCTTAATCGGGTAACGGATAAACGAATACCCCGCCTCGCGGAACCGAATATTTCCCCATAGACGCAATGTTAAAGATTTCCGCTTAATCGAATAATTTCCGCGGATAATCGAATAATATTGATCAGCTTTCGCAAATATTTTTGCTGAGAAAAGTTTTGAATAAATTAGAAATAAATTAAGTAAGAATAATTGTTGACGTTAAAATATAAAGTAATAATTTTCGCCAACAACCGGCGAGAAAAACAACATTCATATTACATCGAAACATTTCCACCGTTCTATCGAATTTCAAATTTTCATACAGCACGAGACTGACAAGCAGTACCAAGAGAGTTACAAAATGAATTTCTTCATGAGTTATCTAAAATGTGACAGTAATAAAGAAATAACTGAAGCCTAAATCAAAAAGTATGGTTATTAAATGACAAAACAAAATTTATGTAAAACCTCCCTTAACAGATACCCCCAATTTCTTCGAGTACAAGTCCCACATGGAATTTTCCATATTATTCTCTCTGAATAGCTTACACTTCAAATAACGGACACTCATTTCAACGAAACAAAAAAAATCGATCGCTATATTCTCTTCTTCGCTTCTTTTTACAAAAAGAAGAGTAACCATCATTACCTGCGAATTGCTTTATAGTTCAGGAAATACTAACATAAAACAAAAAGTGAATCAGCAATATTAATAACATATTTTACTTTTAATAAAACAACTACGAAATTTATAGCAACTTCACTACCTATTCGAACAACATTTATATAAACAAATGTCTAACCAATAAATCTCTTTTGGAACGATTGAACAACAATAAAAAAAAATTTATATAAATAGAATTATTCCACTGATATATTTTTTATTTATGGTTTGCCAAACTTGACTTTCTTTTTTTCAAACAATTCGCAACTCCAATAATCTATAGGGGGCGCTACAGCCACTGCCTAATGGCGGATGAAAAAGGTAAAACAAACGCACGCCGTAACTTTTAACTTGCTTTGACGCTTAGTGAATGACAGTAATTTTTCATCGTGTTTGTGAGAAGCTTTTTTTTCTATTCTTCCGAAATTACAATATACCACAAACTGTCTAAAGCCTGTAATTCACCCCAAAGAAAACACGTGGAATGGAATGTTTACCTTTCTCTTTAGTATTATTAATCACCGCAAGGTAGCGTATTCGAGCTCTAGAGTTGCGAATCTTATTTTCCAACTAATGTATTGGAAATAAATATTTTTATTCTACGGGATGCATAACTAGTGCTTGAGAAATTATGCTAGGAGAGATTTTTTTTAGGACAGGAGTATGACACTTTTTTTGACAGGAATATGACACTTTCCATACAATTTGCCTGTTGCGAAAACCATAATTAAGGTAATTAATATTATTTTTCGATTCTAACCTCTTAATTCAACTACATACTATATGAGTAGAATTATTATTTTTCTTTTATTTAACATAAAAATTTTGTCGAGGAGAAAGACAGCAAAAATGTTTCATACCCATTTTGGAACTTCAAAATTTTAGTAAGAACAGCAGACAAATCGTATGAACTTAATACTCAACTCAATGAACTGAATCATATGAACTTAATACTAAAGAAATCTAACAAAATGGTGATAATGAACAGTGTTTTAGCACAGCAAATCAAATCTATAATAATTGAACTCATTCCTAGGACAGGAGAATGACATGAAACCTGGGGATAAAGTTTAAAACGATGTACGTTGATGATTTAAATAATTTAATTAATTTAAAGAATGATATTTTTCACCTTTAAGTATGCTTAATTTTGTACTACAAATTGAATTTGTGGAATGTTGACATAAATTTTTTTAATAATTTAAGTCCATTTTATAAACGGATGGGGACAAGCCAAAAGTGTGACTTTTTGATTATTTAAAAATTTTTTGTAGAAAAATCTAAATGAGTTATTGTTTTAATAAGAGTAGAATAACATCAGATAAGTCATTTCTAACTATTAAAAAATTGAAAACACTTTCTGAGTAAAACAATTTTTGTGTTAGGCTACTGGGACATAATATTGTTAGAATTTTGGAGAATCACCCAGCTATTGATTTATTACTATTACGTTTTAAGACAAATGTTGTTATTTTAGAAAGGTAAAAAAAATTTCTTACTTAATTAAATACCCCGCTTAATGGAATAATATTACTTAGAACCGACAATATTTGATTAATCGGGGCCGACAGTATAAGTTAACCTTTCGCAAGTCCATTTTTAGCAATTAGCTAAAAATGCAGGATTGCGGAGTCGGAGCCGGACTAATTTTGAGGGAAAAGAGTCGGAGTCGAGAATCGAAGTTTTTAGCCTCCCTCTCGCCTCTAGGGCACCACTTTATGTATCACACATATTTATAAACACCATAACGAACATCTTAAAGCCTTTATTTTCTAATAAAACTTTCTATGAGGCAGTGAGAAGCAAAGGAATGCATGTGGCAAAATTAAAAATTTGGAGATAATCAGTACACATGGTAGGTGATAGAGATGAGTTCGGGCTCATTTTTGGAACCCCGAGCCCGAAAATTTGAAAACCGAGCCCGCCCGAGCCCGAGTCAAAAACTCTCAAAACCGAACCCACTAGCGTCCGACATGGTTTCTCAGCTGTTGTTTTATTTTAAGTCAACCAAATATGGGTTCTTATATTTTAACAGCGATTGGTTTAAAACATTTTTTTTTATATAAATCTGTTTATTAATAAAGACCATTTTATTAAAACTTTTCTCAAAATGCTCTATTTCAGATGAATTAGTATGCAAGACGTAAGTCTTGTAATAGTAATCGCAAACAAACATGTTATAAATAACTGTTAATTAATTTTTTGTCTTTTTCTTTTTAATTTTCTTGTGAGGCAAATATTAATTCAAATATGCTTTTTTTTTTTTGAAAAAAAGTAATAGTATAATTTTATTGTCCAAAAAGAAATTCTAAAATTAAAATTGAAATATTTTATCCCATCGTTTAAGTTTCATGCATTTTTACACTGACTAGAGCAAAGTAAAATTTTAAAAAAGAGTAGATTTTCAATAGAAAAAGTATTTGTATGGAGATTGAAAATGCTGCCATGAGCCCGAGCCCGAAACCTATTTCAAGTTCTAGAGCAAGAGTCGGGTTCGGGTTCTCGGGCCCGGGCTGAGCCCGTCTCATCTCTAGTAGGTGAATCTCTCCTCTGTCTTGGGGCAAAAGATAGTACTAGTAGCCCAAGTAGGTGCTGTAAAACAGTATGGTTTGGAAAAAATATTCAATGAAAGCTTACCTGGGACCTTATCTTTAAACGCGTTTCACTCAAAACTTGAAAATGTCCACTAACATCCCTTTGCTTCTCACTGCCAGATGCGTGCACAGAAATTTTGGGGCCAGTCAGAAATTCAACGGGTCTCCCTCCCCCCCCCCCTTCCCGTGCAAGCCCCTGCTCACTGCCTCGTATGGTTTGTAATTTTTGGAGGCCCCTAAACTGGGCTAAATGGTAAATCAAGCGCTTCTTGTTTACAGATTATTTGTAGAAGTCTGCATTTGACATCTCAGCATCGTACAATCAAACACAAACTCCATTCAATTTTATGACATGAGGTCTTATGAATTGGCTAACTCCTACGTGGCTTTCACACTGAAGAATTTTATTCGTTTCGAATCGCTCCATCTTCATCACGATGGGGAGAAAAGCAAAAGTGAAACAGCACGGGGAAGCAAAATAGGTAAATAAGCCCACGCCTTTCAAGGTGGAGTCGCAGCTTCAACATGAACACTCACTTCCCCCTATGGCGCAGTTTTGAATACTGGACGTGATATCCGGTGAATTTTTAGCCAAAGGGTGAACTGGAACATGCCTCCGTCTCCGAGAAGAAGACCCCCTCTAACTTTACCACACCTAGATATCGACTGCCATTTTGGATCCATATTGGGGTTTGAGCTACGTTCTAGTAAATACCCCTTCTATCGTCTATCGCAGGGTCTTATTTCTAACAAAAGGAGTGCAAAATCGGTATAGTCTTCAGAACATATGTTTTCATGGGGAAATAGCTTTGATCCCATAAAGATTAAGATTTGGTTAATGCCAAATTAACCAGATCAACTAAAATAACAAAATAACCATTAAGATCGTAAGTTGTAATGATGAATGTTCACACAGTTCTGTGATACATAACAGGAGCCCCCCAAACAGGGTCGTCCGAAGAGAGGGGTAAGCAGGGAAATCGCACCGGGCGATTTCCCTGCTTACCCCTCGCGTATCATTCTGCTTTTAAAAACAGTTTTGAAAAGCTAACACACTCGATTTAATTCCTATCTATTAGGATGACATCATCTAGAAATATTTCAAAAGATTACATGTTCAAGTATAATCGAAATTAATGTAAAAATGTTGGGTATTTTTCCATTATACGTCCACCCTTCTGTGTGTAGGAGGGAAGAAGGGGGTGCCAGAAAATACTCGCCCCGGGCGTCGTCAACACTTGGGACTGTCCTGGCCCCAAAAACGAATTGCAACGCAGTGGCGTATCCAAGGAGGGGAGAGGGGGGGGGGGGGTATAATCCATTCCGACATTCAGAAATTTTTGTTTTGTTTTTTCACTGTAAAAAAGGACTAAACTTAGCTAGCCTCTAATTAATCACTTTCTAAAATTTAACCATATCCCTCTCTGAAATTTTCTTTCTGGCTATGCCAATAACCTTTGAATCCATTCTGCACCCGAAGTACAGAAACTTCGATCAGTAACTCCAATATTAATGCTCAAAATTAGAAAACGCTCAAGATTCAAACAAATATGTCGAATGAACCCGACTCGGCAAAAAGGAGTACTCCTTACTCGCAGCTAAATGAAGATTAGAGTTGTTTACGGGATCCGCCCACGTTACGAGAGGGGGCCTCGGGCGCCAGGGCGTAGTCACACACCCCCTCCCGTACGGTACGGGGATGGGGAAATATCTCACCCCATAATTTATTTTGCTATCCAGGCACACCCTTCCAATGATTTTGCATGTTCTGTAATCTCAGTGGTATAATAAATAGAAGGCAAAGCAATAGTATTACTTTATTTTTGAAAAATAAATTACAAAAACTAGAATTATTATTATTAGGTAAGTTTAAGTTATGTCATCAATTAGATTACAAAAATCTTTTGAAGAGGAATGAACGTAGTATTTAATTTTAAGGTAGTATTTTATTTTGCGGAAAAAAGGGAGGGGTGGGAGCGAAATTTTTTTTGAATTAATGTTGTCAATTCAATTTATATATATATATATATATATATATATATATATATATATATATATATATATATATATATATATATATATATTACAGTAAAACCTGTCTTCTACAACGATACTGTTGGGACCTAAAAAAATATCGTAATAGACAGGTTATCAATATAGACAGTATCGTTATACACAGGTTTCAATGTATACATATAAATGACTATTTGTGCGTGTTAGTATGTTCCTTATTCCAGATTGCGCAGAATCTTTGGCAAATTTGGCACAGAGCTCCTTTGATGTTCAAAAGTCACATAGGATTTCTTTTTTTTGGGGGGGGGGGATTTTAAAATAATCCAAAGAGGTCTAAATTTAAATTTTGAGCATAAAATTGCTCTTTTCAACACGTTGACGGGAAATTTTGCTTTTTGTTTTCTTTTTTTTCAAACCTGTTTGTTGAACATGCGCCACTTGACACAACGTTTTTTTTTTTCTCGAGATAGACCGTGCAAAACGCAGATATAGTTGGAGCAGGAGCAGGCCTAACCTGGCAACATTGTGAAGGTTACGCAGATCCTAATCACGGCATTACGACGGTGCCAGGTTAGGTTTTCCTCAACTATAGATAGATTGCAAAAATCTCTTAAACAGATGTGAAGTAGTATTTCATTTCGCGGGGGGGGGGGGAGTAAACCAAACTTCTATTGTAGGGGGAAAAGCAAACCAAACTTCTATTGTAGGGGGAAAAGCAAACCTAACTTCTATTGTAGGGGAAAAAGTAAACCAAACATCTATTGTAGGGAGAATAGCAAACCAAACTTCTACTGTAGTTATGTTACCTACGCACTTAAAAATGGATGTACTATAGTTGGGGAGAATCCAACCTAGCAGCAATGTGAAGGGTATGCAGATCCTAATCACAGCATTAGGATGTTGCCAGGTTAGGTTTGCCCCAACTATATTATTCGATTTGTGTGCATGTTTCTTCCACAAATCTGCAGTTTACATCGGACCTTCGTCAAATAAGGTACAGAGGTACATTAAACAAGGAATTCACATAACAGACGGCTGTAGGTTGAAAGCTTGGGGTTGAAATTTAAAAAAGAAAAAAAAAAAATCAACGCATTCTAAATGTAAATTTTGAGTCATAAAATTGAAATTTATATAAAAGATGAAATCTACTAAATTCGAAAGTGATAAAACCTCGTTTATCAGGCCTTGATTCATCTGGATTTATGGATAATCCGGATCAAATTTGTAGCTTTTATAAAAAATTTAAGTTTACGTATAAGTAAACTTAAATAATTGTCAATAGACAATTATGTTGGCAAGAACAAAAGCACACTTAGCATTGCTTTCTTTTTTCTTCTTCTTCTTTTAATGGTAAAGCGTTTGCTGAGCCGTGTTTCATTCAGACGCCAAGAATGTTGCAAACATAAAATAAAGAAAATACTAAGGCAACTACTTATAAAACATAAATTAACTTTATTTAAATTCTACACTAGAAAGGGCTTCTAAATTTCCCTTGCTATGCGAACTGCCATGAGACGACCACCATCAACAAAAACCAAGCTATCGAAGCCACGAATCCACGATACAACAAAACAGAAAGATATCTAACGAATTTGATTTATTCAAACGACACGATAAACGAGCGCCCTCCTGCGCACAGGTAAACTTGAGGATTTTTATGGAAATTTTCCACAGAAGACAATGGACCAATTTTAAAAATAATATTTTAATTGAAAAATATTAGTATTTTCAATGCCTTGCACTCGTGATTGCAATACCGGTACACCGGTATACCGAAATCTCGAGCAATTTCGTAATTTCGTAATACCGGTATTCGCTGAGGTAAAATACCGGTATTTTCGGTATTAGCTAAAAATCATAAATAGTATCAATTGAAGAATTTTCAAGTATCAACTTATATTTTAAGTGTACATTTCTTTTTTCATGATACCAAACCAAAATTAATCTATTGATGTAAAAATTTGGCGCTTTAAAAGCACGAACTAACAGAATATCGTTAAACAAAAGTAGTGGAAAGATTGCAAAATGATATTATCATTACTAGATGCCGAGACGAATCGCATTTTCTTGCGCTTTTGTGCATGCACCTTCTTTTTATTTTTCTACTTCCCTGACTTTTCCTTTTGCGAAAGTTAATTTCGAGTGTAACTTTGAATGCATTTATCCTATGCACAATTTATTCCGACTCTCACTTTTAATAATACTTTATGAATAAATATATATATATATATATATATATATATATATATATATATATATATATATATATATATATATATATATATATATATATATATATATATATTTGTCTCAACTGAACTAAATTTTGACAAAAACTTTTTCTTGTTATTGTAACCAATGGTAATTTGTTGTCACCGGTATTGGTTTGTTGTCCTGTCTCGATATTTGGCTTTATACTTGGCAAAATAATATTTAGAAATTATGTAGTGCCTTGAAAATTAGCATAGAGGTAAAGCATAACAAATTGAAATATATTTTCAAGTATTTACCAAATTATAATTGTAAAGAATTTTGAAAAGAAAGCTAAAACGAATAAGAGAAACTAGCAAGATCAAATTTAGTCAAGTTTATCGTATATTTGAAACCAAAGGGCTAATAAAAAGCAAACACAAACCTCTCCTGCTCAAAAGTATTGGAAAAGGAATTATCCAAAAATAACATGCAAGAGACCGAATTATTTGAAAATGAAGGACTTCTAAACAATTAAATCAGAAAGAGCAGTTTCAACTGTAGGAACGTTGAGCACTAAAAAGGAGTTCCAAAAGCAAAAAAATAAATAAATAAATAAAAATAAAATAAATAACATGAACCCAGAAAATTCTTTCATTTTCCCAACAGTTATTTTTTGATTAATTTTTTAAAATGTCCTACTTTTCAAACAAGGCGTGTTCTTGATGACGTCACAAATGATGCTTTTTGGCGCATCTTTGTACTGTGTTTCCACGTTATGATAGTCAAGAAACGAATTAAAATTGCGCTCTACGCTTGTTATCAACCCTATCGATCGTTGCCAATACACGTGAGTAAAGATGCGAATTAAATATTTTGCTCTTTGAATGGCAACACAGAATGGCATTTCATCATTTGTGATGTCACACGAAAGAAGCGTAAACAATAAAAGCGCACCGATTTAAGTAATTTTTCAAAAATATTAAACGAAAACAAATTATTTAAAAAATGGTCAGATCCTATGTTTTTAGGCATGCTCTTTCAGAAAAAAATACTTTTAATATTTTGGAAACGACCCCATTAGAGAAAATTCAATAGATGTATTATGCTTTTTACTATTATAGATTTTTTATTGTGACATTTGTTCCTTCATTTAATATTCGCTCTCAATATGTTTTCATAAATAATACAATTTTTGTGCAAAATTATGAAATGTGGCAAGGAGGCAATATGTTTTGAAGCATTTTTTGAGAAATTTCAAATACTAATATTAATACCGGTATTCCGGTATCATGTTTTAAAAATACCGAATACCGGTATTGAATTTTCGGCTCGGTATTGCAATCCCTACCTTGCATAGTTAGTCAACTAATTTAAGGATTTGTTTTGCTTATTAACCCATATTACCCGGATTATCAGGATTTTCGATTATTCGGATTGGTCCCACTTAGTCCGGATAAACGAATTTCTACCAGGAGCGGACTGGGTCCCGCAAGGAGGGCGTCAACCTTGACCTCCAAAGAGCGCAAAAAAAAAAAAAAATAATAATAATAATATTTCTACCAAAAACTAAAATAAATTAAAAAAAAGTAAATAAAAAAAAGTGTTTAGGCTTGAAGGCGCAAGGGTGCATAGGCAGGAGGGCGCATCGGCTCGGCAGGCCAGTCTGCCCCTGAGTTCTACTGCTTTGGAATATGGAACTGCACAGGTCGGAACGTTCGATATACATGGCTGTTGTTTGAAGCATCAAATAGCCACATAAAAACATCCTCAAATGGGCGAATCAGAAATGCACCGATAAAAGAAAGAAATTGTTATGGTCCAAAACGTATATTGAAAAATCGTTGCGATTCTTCAAGACAAGGCTATTAAAGTACCTTATGGCAGCGATTAGAGAATGGGTGAGAAAGGTTTTTCATGACCCGAGAGGCAATCCCCAGTGGCAACAAAGGAAAGGTCCGGGATAAGATAACTGGAGGATGAAAAAAAAAAGGAAGGTCAGCGGGGAAAATTACAAAAAGGGACCCTGAACTCTCAGTGGCAATAAATGGATTGCAGTTACAGTGAATGGGAAAGTACGGCCATGAAAGATTTTATATTATACATATATAGAGGTTCAGAGAACAAACACATCCATGTTTGTGATGATGCTGTGTGAACTTCAATCTCTTACAAAAAAAAAAAAAAATGAAATTGAAAAATCGTAATAAATAGCTCTGAGATAATAATTATATCAAATAATATACACCCAAACCACTTTTTATGCGGTGGATAGGGACCGCATAAAAAAACTCTCACATAGAAAGGAACCCAAAATGTTATATTCAAACGAAATCAAAATAAAGCAAATGATGATAATTTTGCCGATACTCGAAAAATTTCCCGAATAAAGACATTTTTGGAGGTCACAGTGACTTCCCATCGGGATGCCCTTGTTGTCACTTGAAGTACTACCTCGCACTCGTTTTATAAATAATTTTCATAAACCGCACAAAAAAGAAAAAAAAAAATCAAAAAAGAAAAAAAAAATTGCACAAACAAAAGGTATGGGTGCAGTGGCGCACACAAGGGAGGGGTCCAGGGGGTCCGGACCCCTCCCATAGGCATTGTTTTTTTTTTTCCCGATTGATTACGACTCTATGTATTTAGTACGTAGATTAATTTCAAACAAAGGTAACAAAGATTTCAGTTCTAATAAGTGAAAAAGTAAAATCCTCATGTTAAAAGACTTTTAAAAGAGTTGTGCACTTTTCCTATAAGAAGCAGGATTATTAATGAATACACTGTAATAATCATGTTTTTGGTTTTGCAATTACAGATTAAAATGAGATTTTCTGAACTTGAATCCATTTTTTAATTATGAAGAAAGTAAAACCGTAAATTATTTTGCTTTCTGGTTTTTTATTTGAGTATATTACATTAAATAATGCTAATTTTTTTTAATCAATAGTTTATTTTCTACTGTTTTTTGTTCTCGAGAATCGATAAAATCAAATCAGTATGTTTGAAATTGACGGAGTATTGGGGTATGATATGAGAATGAGGCTTTTGACCTTGGACCCTCCCCTTGAAAAATTCCTGTGTGCGTTACTGTATGGGTGTATTATACATAAAGCATAAATAAAACTTTTCAGTATCCATCCCATCTAAGGCTGGATATATTGTTGTTCCCTATATAAAAAAAAAGTTTTTTATTATATACAAATGGACGGGCAATATATTTGAATCTACGAGAGAAGGTTCATGGCGCATTCAAAATTTTAGGGGCTACTTTTAGAAGACTTTTGATCTTATTTTGGGGGGTATCCTTAGGAGTTGAGGGGGTGCGCAATCGCCTTTGGGGATGAGCTCGCCAGCGTATCTACGGATCAGTAATTAGGTAATGAAATATTGTTTTTTACGCCCAGAACTTGAATTTTGTACAATGTTTAAATCACATTCAAAAGCTCACATTACACGCCTACAAATTTTTTGAAGACTGTTAATTACTGATTCCATCAAAGAAGAATTAATGGACGAATCGCGATATTACGTTCCCAAGAATTCGAAACCAGCGAGTTAAATGTATAAATGTATTCTGCCACTCATTGCCTCCGACTCCAGTATTACTTCTTTAGCAAACAAAAATGTTTTTATTCAAAATATGCTCTGTGTGTTTTGTGTTCTTTTTAAATTAACTATATAAAAATATGCAAAAAATAATAATAATAATAATAAAAAACAAGTTAATTAAAAATAAAAGAATAAAATAATTAATTAAATTCATCCTTTTTGGGGGCGCCCCCCCCCCCCCCGCTTCTGAAATCCGCCACTGACTATAACTTATTCAAATCATCTGATAGCAGAAAAAATGTGGCGTCAAATGTTCGAAAAGGTGAAAAGTAATTAACTTATTAAACCCATCTAAATTCATCAGTTAACTAAAGCAGAAACTTCCTAATGATGATGCTTTTTTTTAGAACGTGCTTCGTTAGGTCGTTTAGCTGTAATCACGAAATTTGCCCTGCTTTCGATTTCTTTCAATATCATCCACTTATCCAGGAAAGCAGAACTTGCAAGATATTTCAAGGGTACTCAAGGTCTTGGCTCGCACTTAACCACTTTCTGAAGCAGTCAATCATACAGTTCCATTGTCATGCTGGCGTCTGAAGGGACACTCAGAAGGCGCCGTACTGCAACCACAGCTTACGCCCCCTTTTCCGGGAACATCAGTTGTTAACTCCCCCAAACCAATTGTAGAGAAAAAGAAACTTTTCAGCAAGAAGAATGGCGTCCTAGAGTCCCGGAAGTCATCCACTTCAAGGCCTTCAGGAAGTCAAGCATTTGGAAAGAATTTGCACTTAAAAACCTCTCCTGGAGAAGGTAAGGTTTTATGGTGGTAAAATTATGTCATACGTTAAACGTTAAGGAAGATAAAAACCCATTCAGAAAATTTCAGATGTCCGTATGGATGTGCAAGAGACGTTAACACGGTAGAATGCGTCATTTCAATATAGCAGCCACGCGACATAACTTAGGAAAACAGCAAAACCAGTTACACATCTTTCCTTTTTTTAAATCCAAAAAGCTTTTTCGCTCTTGTTTACTACAAAAAGCATTATACTTGAGAATGCAGCTGATTCTCACACGTTTGATGCAAGAAATAACAGAAAAATGCATATTACTGCACTGAATGCTCGTTACTACACCCGTTCTCAAAAAGTAACCAACGAAGTACCATAGATGTAGGAACTCCTACCTCCATGCGAAGTACAGTGGCGCACATAAGGGGAGGGTTCAGGTCCAGGGGGTCCAGACCCCTCCCATCACCCTTGAGACAATTCGATTGACTTATGTATATAGTACGTAAAATAATTCCAACATGTAATAATAATTTCAGATTTAATAAACGAAAAATAAATTTTACTTTCGCTCTTTCTTCCTCTGCAAAATTCAACTGTATGTGAACATAAATTGTTCTATAATGATGATTTTGCTCCGCTGTTTTTGTTTTTAATCATAAAAAAGTAAATTCATTCATACTTGTGCATTCTGGTATTTTAATTAAATATTTTCTGAGCCTCGTCGGCAAAATTAAAAAGAAAAATAAAAAAAGCCTCCCCCCCCCCCTATTGAATTACAATGCATTGGATTCCTCTCCCTCCCCCGCAAAAAAGAAAATGGTCTTTCTCATTTTTTAACAAACGTACAAAATGCTGCAAGGTTACTTCCTAGGAAACAAAAATAAATAAATAAATAAATAAAAATCAACAGTTTTTTACTTAAAATACTAATATATATATATATATATATATATATATATATATAAACTCGTCATTTTGAAAAACGGTTAACAGGGACTCGGATTTCTTTTTTTCATTTAGTTTACGTTGAAACATTTACGAAAACAGCAAAACTAGGAGTATTTATTCATCGTTTTACATTTAAGGGAACCCTTTGAGCTTATTGTTTTCTAGAAGGAAATTCTGCATCAAACAGTAGAAAAATACGAGATAAAAGTTTTACCTTTCCCGAAATTAGAAAACTATTATTGGATCTTTATTTTTCACAAAACAACCATTCTAGCTTTTTCCCCTTCTTTCTTTCTTTTTGTTTACCTAAAAAGGTTCAATGTATAATAAACAACAGCAACAAAAACTTAAAGAAATTAGTTAAAAAAAATGTCTGATACATTCATTTCCACGTTTCTTATTCTTCTAGCAAAATAAGTAAATGAACAACTTTTGGAAGTGTTGACGCAAAACTTCATGCAATAATTATCATAAAAGTTAGCCCAAGGATCAATTGTTAAACAAAGCAATTGAAAAAAAAGCTACATTTTAAAACTAATATTTTTTACTACCGATGATCTTGAATAAATTGGCATAGGCGGAATCAAACAACTAGATGAAAAGAACAAATCCAGTTTGAAACGATACTCTGGCAACAGTTCTTCCCCGTTGGGTGTGAAAACAATGAGGGGAACAATTTCATTTCATTGATGTGGCCTGTGGCATCCGAATAACCGTCCAAACGCATTAATATCAAAACGGAGATAAAAAAGCATCGGCGAATTCATCAGTCATCAAGTTCAGCCTGTAACAGCAGGAAAGCAGTTCTCCTGGGGCAAATAAGACGTCTGGGAGTTCCTGCTAGCACTCTTCCCCCGGATTCAGGTGGTGCAGCAATTAATCTCAAGCCACCAATGACACGGTCCAACAAGATTTGAGGTATAAAACGGGAGATTCAAGATGGACTCCGGACATGAGATACAATCGAAGACAAATTCGGCAATCATCCATGGACTAGGAACGTTGGACAATGTTTTCAGATTGAAATCGGGAAATCTTTTGCCTGATCCAGTTACCATCTGTTAGGGTGGATATCGAGTGAATGAAAGGTCGCTTATGGCCACTCATGTGTGAAATACATGGACTACATTGTATTCATGGGCATTAATAATCAGCTAAACTCATCTGAAGCAAAAGGATGTTGTTAACATCTGTACTGTCGAGATTTGATACCTTTTTTGATTTATCAGTAAGTCTATTGACATCAGTAAGGTCTTTTTTTTTAAATTTTCAATAGCGGGTGAAAAAAACAATTTTGACATCAAAACACATTATCAAACTAGCTGCGTCGCCCGGCTTTGCACGGTCCACCTCGAAAATAAAAGTTGTGTCAAGTGTTCAACACTCAGGCTTGAACCAAAAAAAAAAATCAGAAAAATTTTGCGGCAGATTGCGGAAAAATAACCAAAAAGTAAACATTTTAAATCCCCCGATTACAGGAAAAGCCTTTGAAACAAAAGCAAGAATTTTACTTGTTCATATTCGAGAAAAAAAAAATAGAAACAGATCTTTCGTCTCAATGATTTTCTTCACGCTACAAATTTTAATAAAAGCACTAGCTGCGTGCCCGGCGTTGCACGGGCTACTTAAAAAATGGAAGAGATGTCCAATTGATGTTTTTGTATTACTCTGACATCAGTTTCTAAAGCGCTAAGGAGTAAATAAATACGCGTAATGCAAGGTTTGCAAAACACCAGTAGAGCATATTTTTGGCAAAAATCTCTTTAACGTTAATCATAGTTATCAATGGTACAAGTTATGAGTATTTTCAATTAGCACAAAAGAGGAAAATATATGCATTATCAACTATAATCTGTACATGTTCTTTTAACGAGACAAACTGTATTTCAAAAATAGAAGCAGAAAGGAAAAAGAGAGTTATTACAATTCGAAAACTCACCCATGTGACGGGAAAAAGTCCAGCAAAATAAAAATAATTAGTCGCACAACTAAATGTACCAAAATATGAGGCCGGTGAATGATTAACTTACACTACAATCAATAAACATAGCTAAAGAAACAACTGTCATATGCTGAAAAGAGTTAAGAACGTTTAATGTAAAAATTAAAAAAAGGACAGACGATAAAATAAAGGCTATGTCCGAATAAAGCAAACAATTTTAAACTAATTTAAAATGAAATTCTAGATAGAAACGCTGTTTTAAGATTTGGACAGCAGCCAAAAAAAATCTCTTTTAAAAGAATTATTAGAATTTTACTTGCTTACCCATTCGGAACTCCAGCGCTCGAATACGCTACCTTGCGGTGATTTACAAAACTGCCGATGGAACTAAAACATTGCCACGTTTTAGTTCCATGTGTGTCTGTTGACGTAAACACAGGCAGTTTGTTCTGAGTATTTATTAACGCAATCGATGTGTCTTAGTTTGCTTTCAGCTACAGAAATTAATTCGTCCCCTAAGAGTATTCTCGAGCTTCTCAAAATAATGTTAGTTTTCCTTATTTCTTTCAAAAAAGTACTAAATGGTGGACGCGTAAACAAGAAAACTCTGGATTAACAAAATTGGATAACGTTATACCAGGTAAAATTTTTTATTGTATGAATTTGTAAGAATATGAGTTTTTTTTTATCTTAAATTAATTTAACTAATCATATTTTACAGCAGCATTTAGTTGGAATGGACAGTATGCAAAATATTTTCTTGGATTTATTATCGTAGAACAAAATGAAAAATGTTTAACCTAGAAAGAATTTACTTTATTCCTTTTATTCTCAGCTGAAAGGTTTCGCCAAATTTGTTTAGGGTTATAATTTTGGTATTGTGCGAGCAAAGTAGCCTTGGCGAGATTTCGCGTTTTTAGTTAAACCATTTTTAATTTTTATCATGAGTGGAATAAAATGGTAGTAAGATTACAGAATTCGATAAGTGAAAAGAAATAATGGTCAATCAACTGAAAAGAAAACTACCACCATATATCCGTGAGAATTTTGTTGATGATTTGCATAACATGACACAATTAAATCGTAACTCAGAAATTAGAAAAATCGAAACAGAAAATTTTTTAATGAACCGATTCGGGAATTCGAGAGAAATAACTCAGCTACAAATGGAAAAAAAAATAAGCGCTAGCCAAGCAAGGCAAAGAAGTATCATCTTCTTTCGATAATAATTTGTAATGTCATATTGAATTTTCTAGCATTAATTGTTGTTCTTGTCAGGCCACAATTATTATTTAGTTTTATCAAGAATTGATAAATATCGAATTCAACATCATGGAAATAGCTGCTTAGAACTACGAACTACGTAGTTTGCATTAATCTTTGACGTTTAGTAATGCTTCTTGAATTCTCATTTCTTTCTACGTGGGCCAGAATATCCACAAGACTTTGAAAATTAATTTAAAAAGAATAAAGCGAAAAAATCATACGTACGAACAAAAATCACAACACTTTTAGCATTTTCTTCGTTACCATGTGCGTTTGTTTTAGTTTTCAATTCCGCCATTAGACAGTGACTTCAGTGCCCCCTACAGTTCGTTGGAGTTGCGAATATGCAAAATGGCAACAGGAAAGAAATAAAAATTCCTGAATAACGTTATGTTAATTAACGTTTAATTAATATCTCCGCTAATTAAAGTCGCACAATTACGGGATCGGTCCTATTGTTTTCTTTGGAAAATTTCAACTTGATCGGTATCTCATTAGACTCTCGATTCGCAGCGGTTCTCGAGAAGATCGATCTTCAGACAGACAGACGGACGCGAACAGATTTTAATATATAGCAGATGTTACGAAAAGTTGAGATGAGGCACTGAATAATAATTTGAATGGAGGAAAGCCTTCGAAAAATAGGGATTTTATGTCGAAATCTAAGTATCATAATTAATAGTTTTAATTGATATCGCCGCTAATTATTATCGCAAGATTATGTTAAATAGCCAAACATAAAGACGGGAAGATTACGAATCCATCGATACTTGGTTCGATGGCCAGTTCACTGTCGTTTGGTAGAAGTAACTTGGACAAACATACATAGTTAGCTAGTAAATTGACATAACTGCAATTCAATAGTAATATTTCGGTACAGATATTTTGGTAATTTTGAACCCTGACAAAAAAAAGTGTGGAAGCTCTATAGTCTTCAAACCTATTTTCGTACTAGGCTGAATCCCGGTGGAATGCGAGAAATTAGCTAAAATTTGGAAAAAAGAAAAAGAAAAGGAGGAGCTAAGCTCCTGCAAGCTCACAGGAAAATTAAGCCCTGATCTCCAGTATAACTTTTCAAAAGACAGTCAGGTCCAACCAACAAGAGCAATTTATGCTTGAAACTAAATAAACGCTCGGTCACGGTCGGAACTTCACTTCAAATTATGTCAGAACCTTTGCTTTTCAGTTTAATCAAGCTTTCATACCAAACAGAAATAGGCTCACTTCAGGGGAAATTCCTGTTTTTATTTGAGTTTAGTGGTGCACACAAAGGGAGGGTCCAGGCGGTCCGGACCCCTCTCATCGACCTTTGAGTTTTTTTTTTTTGATTGACTATAATCCTATGTTGTAGTACGTAAAATAATTCCAAACAAAGGTAACGGTAGTTTCCATACACTAATAATAAGAGTAGACCGAGCTTTTTCAATCTTGCTGATGAAGAAAATTGGTTCATAGATGTATCACGTGACTAGTGGAACGGCTTGGCGAAGACTTTGGCAGCATGGTTGCTAGATGGCAGCATTATCTATAGTTTGACACTCGACATGTATTTTAAGACAATGTGTTTTCATTATAAAAAAAAAATTCCAAGTGCAGAGATTGAACTGTTTTTTTTTTTTTAGTTATGCATTATTTTGACATTAGTAATAGTTTTTGGTCACAGTTTTCAGTAACTTTTATTTCATTCGGAATTACTACGTCAGCGTTGGCGTAAACGTTTTGCGTTAACGCAAAAATGTACTAATCAGTATCTTAAATTGAAATTGTAGGTAAAAATCTTACCGTTTGTCGATTCTTTTTGGGCGCTTGCAAATTTAATTGCTTAGAGAGTTATTGAAATTGGCTAAAGAAAATGCACAATACTATCTAAACGAAAAACTCACTATATTAACGAAATATTTACAACTTAGAATAACAAATTTACAAATCGGACTCCATAAAAGATCATTCTTCCGTCTTCCATCAATTCTATTTATTTTATTTCTCGCGGGCGTTGATCGTCTGCTACGATCAACGCCCGCTGTTGCTAGGATATCCACCAGTCACATGGTTTAGTTTATGAGCAGCAAAAGGGTTGCCATAGCTCGGTCTACTCTTATTATTAGTCTATGGGATGTCCAGATTATGTCTATGGTAGTTTCAGATTTAATAAATGAAAAAAAAAATTGTTTTCGCTCTTCCGTCCCCAACTAAATTGAACTGTATGTGAACATAAATTGTTCTATATTGATGATTTTGCTTTGCTGGTTTTATTTGTAATTATGAGAAAATTAAACACATTCATTTTTCATTCTTGTGCTGTCTGATATTTTAATGGAGTATTTGTTATAAATAAATCAATTTTGCTAATTTATGCTAAGTAATTATTCAATTTTTTTTAAAAATGCTTCTTTGTTTCCGACAGTTGATAAGAATATGTTTGGATGCGAGTAAGATATGAGAATGGTGGATCTTCGATCCGGACCCTCTCCCTCCCTTGGAAAAATTCCTGTGTGCGCCACTGTGTTTGAGTTCTAACGACAAAGCATCAGCATCGACTGTGTTTTCTTTCGTAATTGAATATAAAAAAAGGTACCTATTTCCCAATTGGCCATTTCGTTGCATCCCCTATCTACCTCTGGATTAAACTTTCTGATGGCACCATGCAAGATAGCCGTTAGCTATTTATTTTCCGGTGTAAAAGTGTGTGAAAGAAATTCGAAGACGCGGACCTCGGCCGTGATCCTACAGACCTTGTTCAGCCGGAGGACATGGAAGTGCACTAACCTCATCACATCACTCATTTTTCTTTACTTCGGCCTCTTTTTTTTATTTTTATATATATATATGGATAACAATTTTTTGTTTTGTTGTTTTATTCCAGAATAGCAGCCGGTCCGGCTGGATTGTTATTTTGAACGGCCGTGTATGCGCTCTCTCTTGGAACGCTTTGTTGGAATGGTCTCAACAAAATTATCAACTAATCAATAATGAAAACGGGGCAAGCTAACGAATTTCTTTTTCAGTACAGTCGCACTTGCTTATAAGGAGCTTAGATTTAACGAGAACCCGGATTAAGCGAGAAAATCAGAAATACTTGGTTGATGCAATGTTAAGTCGAAGGTAGCATAACTCGCTTTTAATGAGTAAACCCCGCTAGTGAGCAATATTTTTGTGATTCGTAAAATTTCTATTGACTTCAAGCTCTTTTATGGTAAATTTTCTTTAACATTCCAAAGTCAACAGAAGTTAGTGATAAATTATAAATCCTGAGAACAAGAGGTGATAGCCCTTTCTTTAATTTGAGGAGTAAAGAAACATTTAAAAACTATGTACGTGTGTCAGTGTTGCCAGATGGTCAAATCCAGATCTCCCCAATTCCCTTCCAACTTTTCCCCAAAAAGCGATGTTTTCTATCAAAATTCCCCAAATTCAAAAATTATTTTTCCATTAATGTTTTCATAAAATGAATCGACTTCCTCTGATATTTTTGTCTCTTGAAATTTTTTTTTCCCCAAATAGCCAAGCTTTCTTATAAAATTCCCCAACTTTTTTTTTTCTTCCGCATTTTCGTTTTTTTTTTTGGTCTTATTTATCTTTTTTTTTAAAAATCTTTACTAATAATAAAGCTGAAAGTCTCTCTGTCCGGATCTCTCTCTCTCTGTCAGGATCTCTGTGATGCGCATAGCAACCGAGACCGTACGACCGATTTTCATGAAATTTGGCAAAGAATTAGTTTGTAGCTTGGGGGTGTGCACCTTTAAGCGATTTTTCGAAAATTCGACTTTGTTCTTTTTCTATTCCAATTTTAAGAACATTTTCCCGAGAAAAATTATCATAAGATGGACGACTAAATTACCAAGTTATCATAATGTGGAACCGTAACGTGGGTAAGCCAATTGGCGAGAAATTCATCGTGCATTATTTGTAAATGTACAGGGAAACCAAAATACCTTTTAATTTTCTACTACGAGCAAAGTCGTGCAGGTGCTACTAGTCATAAACACAAGCGCTTGACCGAGAGATAAGAAATAACCGAATATTTTAACTATTAATGCGAATTCCGTAGCATAATATTCCACATAATGCGAAATGCGAATTCCATGAAGTAGAGCAAAGCTAAACCAACGCTGTTTGATACAAACAATGTAACTACCATATGTCAAGACGCGAATTTAAATACAAAAAAAAAAAAAAAAAAATCCCCAGGTTTTCCCAAAGAAAAAAAAATTTTCCCCAAAGAATTCCCCTCAAAATTCATTTCCCCAAAATTTCCCCAGAGAGCACTAGATTTCCCCAAAATGTGGAAATTTCCCCCAATCTGGCAACACTGACGTGTGTATATGTGTATTCCTCAAAAACAATGACATAAGAAAGAGTCATTCAGACAGTTCAAAGCAAAGTAACCAACTTATTTGGTACTGGACAGTGATTAAAAAGAAGAAAAAAAGCAAGTATGATGAATTTTTATCACGAACTCGCTTGTTACGAGCACTCGGTTATAACGCAAATATTTCAGTCCCTTCGCTCGTTATAAGCAAGTTCGACTGTATTTGGATACCGACTTCTATTTTCTGAACGATGCACAAAGCTTAAAAACTAAAAATTGAGAAGCAAGATTTTTTTTTTTTTTTTTTTTTGATACACACGTATAATTTTGGGTAATACATTCAAACCAATTTGTCTGATAAAACACCTTTAAAAATGATTTTAAGCATAACTTAAAGTAGAAAAATTCTTAAACAAAACAATGCACGTAATTACAGTGCTGGCCAAATTATTAGAGTAAAGAGTTTTTTTTTTTTTTTTTGTACACTATTTGTACTAAAATACTATTTATTTTACTGTTAAAGTACAGTACATACTGTACACTGATTATTACGTTATTTTAGCATAATTTAATGTTTGCAGGTGGCAGCACTGTCTGCTTTGTTTATGTCCTTTGTTTATCTACCTACCAGGAACATAATCAGCTCAAACAGTTCATTAGTTCTTTTTATTAGTGTGTTCTGCTATATTTAAAGTTAGTTTAGGTAATTAGTGAGTATGTGTATGTGAGTATATATATTAGTGAGTATAAACGATTTTTTACCTCCTTTTTTAAAAAGTTAAGAAATGGTGTAAACCTTGTGAAAAGTATGCCAAAGAGACTTAAAATGCTCATCAAGAACAAGGGAATGCATACTAAATATTAGATAATTATTTCACTGTTCGTTAATGTGTCTATAGTTATGTAATCAATAAAGAATTTGCTTTTAAAACAGCCTCAGTCTAATAATTTGGCCAGCACTGTAATTTGCAACTTAAAAGACTAAATTATATTTCTCAACTCGATTCTTCAAAGATTTCAATCTTTCAAAAAGTACAACTCCTGTAACTCGCTCACTTGGAAGAAGCGTGCCACAATACAAAGAAATGAAATTTTACAGGAGAAGCGTTTGAAGTTCAACTCTTCAGGAAATTTGCTGTAAGAAAAGTAAATTTGCTCTCCAGAAGTTATTATAACAAAAAAATCTGTAATTATTTACCAAAGAAGATAACGTCATATGAAGCCCTTTAAGCGAAAAAATAAAATAAAATAAAAACCTCGTATTGTGGCACTCTTCTATCTTTTTCCGAACGAGTGAACTATTCGAAAACTTAGACAGGTATAAGCCAGTAAATGTCAGGAAAAATTCAATGCTTCTGCTTTTTGTATTTTATTTCCCATTTTTTCACTTGTTACAGATTTGGTTTATAGGCTATACCCTCCCCCCCCCCCCGCTCTCGGGGGCATTCGATGTTGTGAGAAAATAGATACGGTTACTCAGGGTATCTTATTTACCTGTAACGTTGAAAAGTTTCAGATTTTATTTTTTGTTTATTGTTTTTCCCCTTATTATTCCATAGGTAACAAGTTGTTCACGATAAGATGACAGTGTTTAGGAATCAGAAATAATCGAAACGCCTACAGTCAATGGCGTGCATAAGGGGGGGGGGGGACATCTTTGGCCCGGGCTCGAGCCTGAAAGAGGGCCCAATATTTTTTAAACTAGGAGTGAAATATAGGGGTAAACAATATAGAAGGGACCCAGGAAAAGTGCTTTGTGACGGACCCCAAAATTTCTGTGCACGCCCCTGCCTACAATTTTCTCAAAAAATACTACAAAACTGCCAAATATATAACAGCTCGGAGAGAATTTCACATAGAGAACTTTCAATACAACTCTCAGAACAAGGATTCCCAAACATTTATATTTCGCGGCACCCATCGAAGAATCATAATCTTCTCACGGAACAATATTTCATCTCCATAATAAAAATATATGTGTCACTGTAAAAGTCCGAAATCTGGTAAATGTCGACAATAGTCGGTGAATACCAACATTCACTTTCCAAAGACATTGACGAAAGATAGAATATTTTGGATGAATCATCGGTGAAAGTCTACATTCTCCGAAATCGGTCTGCCGAGGTAACATTGATAGCATTGGCACTTGCCGCACCCTTCGCCTCTTTTTTCGGAAACCAGGGTTCCGCAGGGGACGACTTTGGGAACCCAAGTTTTAGAACCATAAAAGATGACTCATGTTTCACGGCAAACGCTTAAAGTTAATAACAAAAATTTTCTATTTACTAATTAACATTAGAACAATTATAATAACAAACCTGACAAAACTCAATATTTAAACTAACAAATTTATTACATTTAGCTTTGAAAGAAACTTATTTTTTCTTTTGCTGTAAAAATTCACCGAATTCCGGTTTCAAAATTCTATTAAGCAGTGGGTGTGTTGTTTATGGTTATCAACGTCGCGTTTTCTCACTGAAACCAATAGGAAGTGCTTAAAACATTACCGGATGACTTGAACCCTGATAAACACGCCCCATTGTTTCCGTCAAGGAAATCAGGAACGGTCTCCAAAAGATTAAAAGGACATTCATTCTGTTTCCTGGACACAAAACACAGACGTAGACAACATCATGTTTTGGTGATCCAATTAACGATAAGAACTAAAAATATCAACAAGTAGCAGTTGGTGATTGAGACATGCATCCGAGTTCTCTTGTAGATGGAATGATATCCTCTATGAACTAAGTCAATAGAAAAAATGAGTGATGTTTTAGTACGTATTTTAGCGCATATTCTTGCGGTTTCAATCTGGTCTTCATCTAGTTTGGCCGATTGCGGATTTACCATGTCGCAATTTCCAAGGGACCTCTACTACCTCAGGACCCCCGAAGGGGATTGAAAAATGCTCATGATCAATGTTTTACATTGCTCTGTGACGAACAAAGGAGCCTGTAAAATGCATTGCGACGGGCCCCTAAATCTGTAAATTCACTAAGTTTAGTGGGTAACATGGTAACAACCAGGCAGTGGCGGCGCTACACTGTAAAAAATCTCGGAAAACTCTCTGAATATATAAAAAAGTTTTCCGTAATACACAGATTCGTACGCCCTCCGCAGTTTTCTGAAATAATCAAAAACGTTTCCCGTATAGCAAGAAAGTAAGAGTCGACGCATGCGCAGCTCACAATTTTATAGTCCAGCAGAAAATCTAAACTGAAACTTTCGAAAGCACGCAATGAAAACAAGTGCTGACTCATGTATGCGAAGTAACACTCATCAAGGGGATTAGTAGAAGTTTTGTTCCTCGCATGAATTCACTGAAGATAATTCTAAAGTCTTATATTTTCTTGCCTATGTATCGTCATAAGATTGAATTTGAAGCTATGTCACTTATTTTTAAGTACGAAGTGCAAATTCTCGACGCATGCTCGCGGAAGGAATACAAACTGAAATTGAAAACCAAATAACTACCGAGAGGACGCCATGTAAATTCATTGCGTCGCATAACTTGTGTAGGTAATTTACTTTTTTCTTGGATACTTTTCTTCTTTCTACCAAATGGGTAATTTTTGTTGGCAGAATTTTATTCTGTCATAAAAATCACCTTTTTGGTGACCAAAGCCTGCAAAAGACCACCACCGACGAATAGGTAAGTCGCTTTGCAACTCTATTACTTTAAAGAGATTTAGTTCATATAAATCTCGTTAAAAAAAAAAACTATTTTCTTCAGTATTATTTTTTCGTTGTGAACTATTGCAATTTGAAAATATTTTACATTACATAGAACACATATTTAAAGTGCAAGTGTGTCTAGTTTTATTCTGTAAAATTTATGAATTGAAGATTATAAAAAAATTTAAATATGTGTTATTGTGTACTTTGTTTTTATGTGTCAATCTCAGTTAATATTTGGCTATGTATCAAGCATTATGAATTAAATGTTATAATATGCAAATTGTCAGGTTTGATAGTTCGTCTTTAAGGTTGCATGTTTTCATTCTCTTGTAAACAGTGTAGCTAGATTGTATGAAGTAAAAAAAAAAAAAACTATCTCTTGTAATTAGGAACATAGTGCTTCAGTATTATCTAAATGACGATATCTCTTTAAATATTTGCATTAGCGAAACGCTTTAAATTAGTTAAATGTGTATTAATTTATTTAACAAATAGATACATATATGTATTTAAAAGTGTCTTCATTTTTTTCGTTTTACGAGCCTCAATTTTACCAAAAGCAAAAAAAAAAGAAAAAAAAAAGACTTAATAAAATAATTTTGTATTTTTACACCATATTAAAGTATTTGACTTATAATTTATATGATACTTTGATTTATAATGTATGTGATACTTTGATTTATAATGTATATGATGTTGCTTTTTCAAGGGGGGGTGGGCGCTTCATAGCATTTTATGGGTGCACCATCACTTTTATGGTGGGGGAGGGGTTATTCTCGTATATATGAAATGGAATAATCATGTAATAGAGTTCAATGTTTTAATAAATAAAATATATAATGCATTTTGCGCACACAATAAAATAAAATCAGTAACCTATTTTGAATAAGTATTTATATTTGTGATGAGCTGGAAAAGGGCAAGAACAGAAGAATCAACCCGAATGGTTCCAGCAGGGGGACTTGGTGTCATATTTAAATTCATCAATTTCTCTGTTGGTACTTTTCGGTACACTTTGTTCGTCAGAGAAATTGACTTGAGGTGAACGAATTCCGGAACGCGAAGGGTATGTAAGTCCTGTCAAATTTTATCCGAAGATAAAAGCTATCAAGTTTGATACAAGATATGTTTTTAAGTTCTGCATTAAAAATAAAATATGTTGATAGTTTTGTCTTGAAAATATTGAGAGAAAATCTGAAGTTTAAGATTGTTTAACAAACAATCCCCACTTTTCAGAAGGTACCCCCACTCCAATTCCCCGACGATTTTGTGATTAGGAATGAAACTACTAGATTATTTCATAATTTTTCAAAAATTTATAACTGTGCATATGTTATGCTGTTAACCATGCTATTTGTCATTAGAAATTCCAAAAAAAAAAAATCCACGAATAATTCTAAAATTGCTTGTATTATTGCTCTTAGATATGAAAGAATTGAAACTGATATGGTATGCAATACTATAATAAAGAATTATGTTTTAGAAAAAATCACGGAAAAAGGATTCCGAAATTCTCGGAAACGTTTTTGAAAATTGTTTGGAGAATTCCGAAATACTCGGAAACGTTTTCGAAACTTTCATGAACCACAGCTGCACAGAATACTCAGAAACATTTCTGGAAATTACGGAAAGAGGATTCCGAAATACTCAGAAACGTTTCTGAAAATTACAGAAAGAGGATTCCGAAATACTCAGACACGTTTCTGGACATTACAGAAAGAGGATTCCGAAATACTCAGACACGTTTCTGGACATTACAGAAAGAGGATTCCGAAATACTCAGAAACGTTTTTGAAACTTTCATGAACCACAGCTGCACGATATACTCAGAAACGTTTCCGGATTTTTTTTACAGTGTAGGCGTCGGCGACTGCCGACGGCCTCGCGCAGATAGGGCCTCGCAAAATTCTCAGAAGTAAATTCTCAAAAATTTTAAGAAATTTCCATGTTTTCAATTGAAGCTCTTATTAAATGCAACAGACACAAAAGTAATCAAAATAGTGCGTGCAGCGGAGACTGCACAGAGTCAGCCTTAGCAAATGCGTTGCCCAATTTTGTCGGGGGCCTGAATTTAAAATATTCAGTAGCTACAACTTTCAGCTAACTCTATTCCCCCCACTCTCGTCCTATTTCTTTTCTTTTTCTCTTGTTTCCTAATTTCGTCTAAAAATAAGAAAATATTCAAAATGCTGCTCTTTCGAAAACACACCCCTCCCCCACTTCCCTACACACCCCTCCATACACACGCTCACCGAAAGCATTATGGAGCATCTGAAATTTCGTTTCCAGATCTTCAATTTCGCGATATTTCCAGCTTAAAGCCCCCTAATACTGAACAACATCGAAAATCGCTTAAAACTGTGTTTTTGTAGCTTGAATTTGAAAAATTACCGAGCCTAATATTGCAAAATATGACCTTACAATCGCATTTTTAAGGCTTGAGTTTCAGAAAATATTCGGGCAAGGGTCCCCATACCGCCTTTCTTTTATATGATTAACAATTAGGTTTTTTAAACTACATTAACAAAAAGTTTAAGCGGACTTGTTCCTGAATATAAAATATTGCTAAAGTTTATAGGACCATAATTTTCAAAATTTTTTGAGGGAAGAGCTCCCTTCCTTCTCGTAAAATCTTCAAGTTTGTCTAAAATTCTGTTTTTGAGATTTTAATTTCGAGAATTTGCAGGGGATTGATGTTGACCTATTTTTTTAAACAAAAGAATCGATCTGGGACAGTCTCTGACCCTAAACTCAATAAATATGGCCTATAATTGTGTTTTTTAAGTCTTCAATTTCTAGAAATTTCCACCGAGACCTCTGTAAATGTTTCCCCTAACATGAGCAAAGAAAGCCTAAAATGGTGTTTTTAATCTACAAATTTTAAAATTTTTCCGGGGGAGAACCCCGGATCCTCCGTTCAATCAGGTTATTTTTTCCCCCTTCAATGTGCCGCCTCCCTCCTCCCACCACCAAAAAAAACTTTTTGATTGCGCTACTAGTCACGAAATGTTTTTGTCCTAGCAATTAAGTGAATCGGGAACTCTAAGTGCCAATAATTAGTACAAAAATTAATTATATGAATTCAATGATTTGTCTGAAAATATTTTATGATTAAGAGGGCCTCGCAAAACTGCATCGCCGACGTCTACTTTTGCTCTCCTGCCGCCACTGCAACCAGGGATGCGGAGTCGGACGAAAAATAAACGATTCCGACTCCTTTACCCCAAAATCAGTCTGACTACGACTCCATAAGCGCTGGCAGAGTTGCGGACTTGGAGGGAAAATGCCCGACTCCGACTCTTGGAACTTTAAACCTTCGACTCCCGACTCCGACTCCTTTACCCCTAAATCAGTCCGACCCGAACTCCACAAGTACTACCAGAGTTGGACTTGGAGGGAAAATGTTTGACTCCGACTCTTGGAACTGTAAACCTTCGACTCCCGACGCCGACTCCTTTCCCCCCTAAATCAGTTTGACTCTGACTTCGCAGCCTTGGCAACAACAGAAACCGAGATCCACTAGTGTAGTCAGGGAAAAATATTTGGAGGGAGATATAGTTAAATTTCGGAGCAGGATACAGTTAGTTTTGGTCCTTTTCTATGGCCCAGAAAGGAAAAATTATGAGTTTCGAAGGAGAATATATCCCCAACTCCTCCCTCTGGAAACGCCACAGTTGACATCTGCTTTGAGGAGAGGTTCTAAAACTGTTGGAAATGACTTTTTGGCAATCAGATTCTTAGCCACTCGCTTCATTTCATTCCTAAAGCCTCGAAATTATTCAGAGTAACTTAAAAGCTATTTTCCCCCTCCAAATTTGGTACAATTAATAGGCAATTCGTCTTATTTAATAACGTTTTACTAAACGCTTTAATGGAGAAGATAGCAAGTGAAAAAAATTTATCTAATCTTATCATTGAAAAGACCATTATAGAGTAGTACATCGACGAAACCAAAAATTAACAACCGACCCATCAATGAGTCACGATCCAACTGTTTTTGGAAACTCTTTAACGAACGTAAAGTATAAAAAAAAAAGCAAAAACTAAAACTAAAGAGCAATTTTCTTTTTTATATTTCCAAATTGTGTACAGTTACTCACAATTTCGTCTTATTTAATCCCATTTTCCATTTCACAAATGAACTGTAGTAAGTTTTTAACTAATTCTCCAGCGTTGACAGTGAAAGGACAGACAGTTGGCAAATCGGGGACAGTATAGTAACATTGCGTTTCAAATGTTTTTCCCTTTTTATGATGCTTTAATGTACCCTCTCATTAGGTGTAATGAGGATATGGAATGTGTGTACTGTACACACGCTGGTATTTTGTCATTAGGAAAAATTTGAAACTTCATGCGGTAAATTGATAGTTTCTCCCTCCATAAAGTTAAAATTGGAAGCACCCCTGTATAACTTCAGGTCATATTCCGCTAAAAGTTACGTAGTCACGGGCGTTTTCAACCATCAACACTACAAGCGAAGTCCGTTTTCAAAGATAATTCATTTTCATTAGTAAACATTAAGCTCTCATTAATTTTCAAGCAACACAACTTCTTCGATTCGTCCCACGATAAATCTCAACTACGAAATGAAGGAACAGCAGATCGAATAAATAACACCGAAAATAAACAAGGTTGAATGAGCTGACATGTTTGGCTCGAGCTCAAAAACAAGTCAACAATTCAAAATACATACACGAGAATGGACTGGAAAAGAACATCATATTTCTAAACATAGCATAGAGGGAATGAAATGAGTTTAACCTCCCAGGGGTCTTGTTTACAGTTTGCCAAGGAATGTTGTGTATGATTTGATTTTTCACTCAGCGTGCCGGTGTGAACTTCATGACGTCACAAATGAGGAAGACAGCGAATAAATATAAAGTAAACCTCCAGTATGACTATTTTTGTTATGAGGAAAATCACGAGTCTCTTGCTTCAAATGGCTTTTTATCTCTCAATGCCTTACTTCTAAGAATATTATAGCTTTTAAGTTCAGTTGATACAGGGGTGCCCCCCCCCCAAGTTCAATGGCGCCAATTCCCCCACCCCTAAAATTTTTTCCCTCTTTCCCTTTTTTATTTTTTAGCTCTCTTCTTTTTAATTAATTTTTTAAAAATACTTTTTATTGTTAATTTTTTTAAAATAATTTTTATTTATTAATTATTATTTTATTTGAAAAGTTCTGTACTATGCCAATGACATACACACACACACACACACACACACACACACACAAACCAACAGAATAAAGTAAAATAAATAATTTAAATTAAAAATAAATCATTAACTACATTTTAATAAATGAAATGCACCATGAAATGCGCCCCCCGTGAGCACCCTTGAGTTGACAGCAGAAACGATGAAAGGCAAACGGAATTTTTCCTACACTAATTTAGGCCCGTCATTTAAATTTTTTCTGAGGGAGGGGGCACACTCGATGTAAGGTTTTTAGGAAAAAAGCAAAAAACACTTAACTGTCAAGACATTCATTTTCCAAAGCCAGAGGGGGGGGGGGGGGCAACTGACCTTTCCAGACCCGTTTAAATGACGGGCATGACACTAGTTAATCATAAAATAGACAGCATGCCCATTGCTATTTCGTATCAGAAAATATTACAGATCAATATTTGAACCTGAGTAAAATCTTTAAGGCCAACATAGAAAAAAGCATATGAGGACAAAATTTCAAATATTTATAAGCTTGTGTGGGAGTCATTCCTTCAAATTACTTCAAATATTCTTGTTTTCATGAATGAAACTAGATTTTGACAAAATTCGGGATGTATTTTTTACCATTCATCTTCGATGGTAGATTTCAGCTCTATTGATGAAGTAAAATGTCTCTCCTTTGCATAAACTCTTCTTGCTAAGTCACCCAAAAAGTTCTCTATTGGGTTAAGATCTGGAGACTTAGTTGGTCATTTCAAAGTTTCCACATTGTTTACTTGGAGCCTATTTTTTGCACTGTTACTCAGATGGATAGATGCATTGTTTTGCTGATATTTTCAATTTTCTCCAGCAATAAATTCAGCATTTGGTAAAAGATGACTTGGGAGGACATTTTGATATGCTTGTGAGTTCACTTTACCTGAAACAAACGCAATTGAGCACACACCATTGTAAGCAAAGCACTCTCAAGTTCTGACAGAGCCTCCATCTAATTGGCGCTTGTAGAATATTTTTTTCTTTTCGTAAATCATGCCAATAGTACTTCCGTCCGTTTGGTCCATCCAAACTCCACTTCTTTTCGTTAGAAAAAATTTTTTGTATTCATTGATTATCCCAGGTCATGATTTCCTAGCTAAAGTTGAAACGCTCTATATTGTGCATTTTCAATAAACGAGGGTTAAGCAATTTTGCAGCATTAATAAAATTTCCACACCTTCTAATTGTGTTATATATCGTTTTTGATAAACATTTAAACCTATCGTCTGAATAAGTTTCCTGTTTGAGTACTTTTCAGGTAATGTAATAATTTCCAAACTCTTCTTCCATGACGCGAGGACAAAGCTTTAAGTTTTCCCGTATTTTCTTTTTACCCCAATTGTGTTTAAATCGAACAAAAAATGTTGACTTCAGTCTTCGATCTTCCTGTTTTTTCGCAATAGTACGCCTACTTATCCTTGTTGAAGAAAAAGCTTCAATCTACCCTCTTTCTTGAAAAGTTAACGTTTTACCTTACGATATCGTCACAAGTACGACAAAAACTTTGAAGAAATTAATCACAAAACTGCAAGTTGAAGGGTTTCCACAATCTTGTTAACTGAGGTGAGATTTATTACAGTATAAGTACTTGCAGTTTTTAAAAAATACTAGTAGCCTTCAAGTTTTTACTCAAGCTGAAATGCTAACTTTGAATAAACCACTGCTTTTCTGCTTATTGCATGCTTTACAAATCCTGTATGTTGCATTATTTCTTACCAATGAACATTAATAATTAATAATACAATGATATTAAAATCCCTTTAATTTCATTTTCCTTTTTTCAAAGAAAATTATACTGGCCTTAAAGTTTTTACTCAGGCTGTATTTCACAGAAGAGAAAGTTTCATAGGACTTTTTAAAATGATAATTCAAATGTTTCATTTTTAGTTTTTAATATTATTATTAATTTAATTCATTTATTTATTTGGCAACAATTGAAGAATATTATTATTATTTCAATTAATTTCAATTGAATTGAAAAACTACAAGCAAAACCGAATTCAGCTCCAAAAAAAAAAAAAAAAAAAACTCAAAATGCTTCTGACACCGTTCTTGCCTACTTTTATGTAAAATGATCCCCTGAATCAAAATATGACCACCGTTTTCCCCCCATCACCCACCCTGTTTTGGAGATAGCGCCCCCAATTTCTATTTATTTTTTTCAGTTTTCGACAGCGTTATAGACATGATTTGCATTGGGGGAGGGGGAGCGATGAGAAAAGCACACTTCGACTACTCCAGTTAGTACACCGCCCCTGCGACTGTCAGACAAAGGTAACTATCATCAAAACAGTGCCGTAACTATCATGTGTGTCACCTGGGGCGGTAGTTTGTGGTGTCACCCGTCCCCTACAAACACACACACACAAATGTAAACATAAAAACATGCAATTTTTCAGAAACAACTACATTTGTGTTATAAAGACATTTCGAGTGGACAAATGTACAAAAAACAAAACAAAAAATGTGGGGGATTTGGGGGTTAACCCCTCGGGAAAATTTTTAAATTTGTAGTCTTAAAAATGCATTTTAGCTTCATATTTTTCAAAAACTTGCATTTCCACTTTAGGTGTCACATTCCAGACAGGTGACACCCGGGGTGGAGCCCCCCCCCTCCCGTAGCGACGCCACTGCTCAAACACATAATTATTACGAAACACCTCGGTCAGCAGGAGAAGATTATAAGAAGTCAGAGATCACCACCTTCTCCTACAGCGAAGAACACCAGATATTTTTTTTTTTCTTCGTTGTGCGAGTATTTTGCTCAGTTCTGGAGAGTTAATTATAAATCTCAGAAGGAAGACTTTTTAAATATTTTAATAAAATTGATTAGCTTTAGATTTTAATTGTTCGGAATCGTATAAATTACGTTGCTTACAGTTTATGAGAATAAGTTGTAGAGCTGAGAACAGGTTATCGGAATTTTCAGAATGAAGATAACATCATTGAAAGAATGGATAACAGACGTTAGTCAAATGAAAAAAATTAATTCGGGAATGGAATATGTATGCGAGCATCCACTAACTACTAAAAAGTAAATAAATTTTCAGTTGAACTTTCAAATAAAATTAGTTTCTGATGAAAATAACACTATAGCAATTTAAAAGAAAACCTAAAAAAAAAAAAAAAAAAACTGGTCACATTAATGAGGCCTGAAAACTGGTTTCTGCGGGCAACTAGTAAATAAGGTTTTAACGTCTGAATTACAGTAGACCCTCGTTTTACGCGGGAGTTACGTTCCACGGAAATTCCGCGCAAATTGAGACCTAATACTAGTGTTAAAATAGGGGTTTGGTTCCGTAGATAACAAAATACTTCATTCTAGTGATGACTAATTGTATAATAAGTTTAATGTGTACTTACATCGACTTTTATGCACAACATACATAAAGGAAACATAAATTAATTTCATGTTCTGTTTATAAAGAATGAGCTGGTTTGGCTATGATAGTCTTTTGGCAGTCATTAAGAATTTTTCTCTATAATTACTTGCAGAGCATTAAAACGCATAAATGATCACTTGCGTCATTTCCATGATAGAATCTTCCCTCACTAACAAATCAGAAAAATCATTTCTATTGCCTAGGAATGGCTCAAAATTTTCAATGTGAACGTTTTTGGTTGTGCGTCACCGACGACGTGCGTTATCCTAGTTGATTTTGGCCTCCTTTGGCACTCCTAAAAGCTCTTCTTCCGATGAGTTCTGAACTGTGGGAAATTAATATCGTTACTTCTGGAAAGAGCTCTAGAACCAATCGCGTAAAATGTCTCCAGTGGCCCAAGCTCGATTATTAACATGGCAAAATGCAATTGATTACGCATAACTTGCAATCTTTAGGAGTTTGGATTTTGAAAGAGGGAAAATTTTTATCTGTTTGCATTGCCGCATCCGCGTAAAACCGAAATTCATCCGCTTAAAATAAAATAAAGGTGTCAAATCTTAAACCGCGTATAATCGAAACCGCGTAAAATAAACCCGCGTAAAATGAGGATCTACTGTACTCGAAATATCACTGCTGCAGAGTAGTTGCAGGTCTTTGAGCACAGCCATAGGAATTTTCAGAATGAAGATAACATCACTGACGGAATGGATAACACACGTTACTCAAATGAAAAAAATAATTCGGGGATGTGGAAGATGTGCACGAGCATTCACAGACTGCTTTGAGTTTTTCAGTTGATTTTTTAAATAATATTAATTGCTAATAAAATATAATTATTGCAAATAATAATAATAATAAATAAATGAATAAATAAATCCTTTAAAAAATCCTCGTCGCATTAACAAGGCTAAAAATTGGTTTCTGCCAGCTAATAGGTCTTTACGTTTTACCTACTCGGAATCTCACTGCTCAAGGGGGTAGTTGCAGGCCCTTGAGCATCGCCATCGGAATTTTTAAAATGAAGAGATAACACATCAATGAGTCAATGGATCAAAAAAAAAAAAAAAAAAAAAATCCCGCTCCCCCCTCGAGAATGGGAGATGTGCGCGCGCATCCACTAATTACTATCGTAGTAGCCTCTTACTACGTGCGGCAAGCAGCAATCCATTCACTCCTCCATTCATCGTCACGAAAGCCAACCATAAACCGGTGGTCGACTTTCGCGTCTCCTAATCACGGCTCCCAGCGTCTTCTTTTCCCACGGCCGCGCTCAGGGGGGCACTCTCCCCTCCCCCCTTCCAATCGAGTCTTTTCTTCTCCCGCGAAGGAGAAGAGAGAGAGAGAGAAAGAAAAAAAAGGAAAAGAAAAACCCACCACCCCTCCGCGGGTAGGACCGGTCCTCGGCCATTCATAAGTGACTCACTATAAATAATCGCGTAGTACGCGCGAGAAGGAAGTTGAATGAGCATAGCACGTGAAGGAGAAGAGAGAGAAAGAGAGAGTCGCATTGCTTGTGGGAAAAATCCGCGGTTGTGTTTATGTGCGTGGATTCGGTAGCAGCAGCATCGGAGAAAAGAAACTCGGTGTTTTTTAAAGGATTTTTTTTCCGGGGAGAGCCATGCACGTGGTGGGAAGGCTCGCTTGGTGGTTGACGTGGCTAGTGGCTATCTTCAGCGCCGTCAAGACCGCTATGGTGTCCAGGTTGCCCCTCAATTTCAGACATAACCATAAGATGGCGTTCAGGATCTTCTACCAAACTGGGGTAAGTGTGGTTTGTTTATTTTTCGAATGTGCAAATCGGAACAAGTTGCCAAAACAAATGTTGTCGGTACAGAAGGACCCCTTTTGATTAGAGGTGCCCCGAATTTCAATATTTGGGAGGACAGAAATTCTCAATTTGCCGAATGGTGGTAATTTTGCCGAATGGAGCTCCGAATTTCGCTGAATGATGATAGTTTTGCCGAAAAGAACCCCAAATTTTGCCGAATGGAATTCAAATTTCGCCACATGACCATAATTTTGACGCCAAATTGAGGAATCGGCAAAGTTTGCCGAATAAAGAATTTTTTGGCAAGTCGACCTCCCATCGGAGCGCCACTGCCCGCGCTAGTCAGGATCGGGGGGGGGGGGCATTCTATGTTCTAACTATTAAATCGTTCAGATTATAGCATATGATTCTTTTCACAGGTGCTGTACATAATAACGGCAAAAACATAGCCAAAATGGCTCACAAGTATGACAGAAAAGAGGAATACTTTGCAGTCTAAAGTACTGTTTATTTACATAGAATTAGAATATAAACATTATTACCTTCTGTAATAATGTTAAAAAAATTATGTTCTGTAATAATGTAAAAAATAATGTCAGTCTTTAAGTCCAAAAGGCCCGTTACGTTTTCTTTCTTGAAATCAAGATGTATATTTCATCTCGGTGACTTTCGGGTTGTGGACGTTCGGGTTAAAGAGGTTCCATTATATTAAAAAACAGTCTAAACATTCTAGCTCAGTTTGTCTCTCAAAAAATGAAATCGATAGGGTCCGTTGAAAAATTTTAAACCACGTGCTTCTAAATAATACATAAACAATTGCGCGACGAATTGGAATGTCAATGAAGAGAATTCAAATTCAGTCGACACATAAGAAGGAAATCACGTTTACGATACTGATCTAGTAAGAACATTGTTTCGCAAAGGTATTTGTCATATCGTTTGAAATTCCTGTGTCAGCCTATTCCTTAGTTTAGAGGTCACGTAATTTACATTTGACCTTTATTGTCATTGAAAATTAAAGTTTAAGCTTTTTCATGTAGTCTTTTAGTTTAGACCCAATGTTTAAAAAATAAATAAATAAAAAATCTATTCAAACTGCTAACATGAATCGGGTATAAATATTGATCAATATTTTCACATGAAAAAATATAGTTCAATTTAATTTACTAAATGTACATATTCGCTTTTTTAATGTTAAATATTATTTAGCATAACTCGAAGACAATTTGGGTATCTTGCAAAAGTAAAAACAATGAAAAAAAAAAAAAAAAAGACATTCTTCTAGAGGGGGACGGGTGGCAACAATCAGAAACTTCCAATGAAACTGAGTTCGAACTTCTGAAACAAGCAACAAAAGCTCTTTATTGATAAAATACTTATTGGATGAATAATTTACACAGGATCCATCATCCGACAGTGACTGAGACATTTTTTTATTTTGTTATTTTTAATGAGTTTAAGTAATTAGTACAATTACTTGCTCAATCCATTAGCACGGGTGTAGAATTTTAAACTTTGGATTTCAATTTCTACATACTGTTTGAAAGCATGGATCCATTATTCGTATCCTTACTAATATTTAAAGTGTGAAAGTGGGTTTGTTTATTTGTAATGTTTTCACACCTTAACTACTCAACCAATCATCGTGAAATTTCATATACACGTTGTCAGGAGATGCAGTATAGAACATTACATTTTGTCCAGAGGAAAAAAAAAAAGAAATTCAAGACTTTTATTCCTATGTTTAAAAAATCATAAATTTGTATCTCTTTGAGTATCTCATTATATTTGTTCGATTTTTGCAGTATGTTACATTCATTAAAAAGCTGCACAGTGTGAAATTTACCCCAAATTCGAAGGATAAATAGAATACCACTTAATTCTTCATTTTTCATGTTCTAAAACGAGGCCTGTCTTCATTTTAAAAATATATACAGTAAATGCCTCTGGTCACGGAATTATTAAAATTAAATAAAGTTGAATTTCTGATTCGTAGCAGACGATATTTTCGTGAAGAAAAATGTTATAAATAACAAGCTTGAAGATTTCAAACAGAAATAAAATAATAATAATAATTTGAATTTTGACATCTTGAATTCAAATTATGTTTTTTCGCAATCACGAGTGTGTGTTTGTGTGTGTGTAGGCGTGTGTGTTTGTGTCTGTGCGCAGGTATGAGTGTATGGGTGTGTGTAGATGTGTGTATGTGTAGGTGTGTGTATGTATGTGCGTGTAGGTGTGTATGTATGCGTGTGTGTGTAGGCAAGTGACGCAACCTGGAGATGGTTTTCGCCAGAGGAGCAGCATCGGGAGGGACCGGTCGACGGTGGTGCTGCAGAGGACGGCGGGGGAAAAATCAAAAGACATCATTCAACAGTCAAATAAAAACAATTAGCAATCGTGATTGCTCAAAAAAGGTTATCTCTCTACATAAAATATTGTCTGTTTGATAGTTACTTGCTAGAAAATCAGTGGAAACTTTTTGCCTGTTTTAATAACTTTTGTGGAAAAAAATAGATGGGCAAAATTTTGATAAGTTGGTGTGCGTTAGTTTTAGAATTACATTTATCCTTACTTTTTAAGTATTTTGCTGAGCATTTCAGAACTTAATTCATAAGTAGATGCTGTTGTTACCGTGGAAAGATCGGGCCTCCTGATCCTGGTTAAAAAATAAGGACGATTAAAGTTTTGGGTTTTTAAAAAAATCCAGAGATTTTAATTTTGAGTCATAAAAATTGAACTGTTTTACACATTGATGGGAGATTTTCCACTTTTCTTCTTCTTCTTTTTTTTCTTGCCTGATTGCTGAACATGCGTCACTTGCCACAACATTTATTTTTGAAGTAGACCGTGCAATGCCGGGCAACCCAGCTAGTTTATCGTAATATAAAGAATCAACTTTCTATTAAAAAAAAAATTTTTTTTGAAATAAGAAATAATGAATTGTACGTGCTGTGGATGTGACTGTACGATCAACCCCGCAAACAATTATTTTGTTAATGGAAAGGTTAGTTAAATTGGCTGTTTTTGGATAGGTTTTGAAAAATTTATTTAAGAAAAAATATATGCTACATAATTATTTTTAAAAAATCAAATTTTATTTCCAACAAATAGGTTATTTTGCAAATTTGAGATAAAAATGGGATTTTTTTATGAAATTTAAATCAAAAATTTAGCCAACTATACGTTTTAATTTATTCAATGATAAAATTTAATTTTATATGAAGTCACTCTTTCGAAAAGTAGTAATACTTTCCCACGAATGAATGAAAATGTCTCTTTCTTTTGCTTTTCTTTTTTTTCCCTCTATTCAAAGGATAAATCACCGCAGATATAGATACCGTCAGATAAAATCACCGTTTTCTGCGGGGGAAAAAATCGTTTTCATATTTTAAAAATAAAATCAAATGATTTGTCATTGTTTGGAGAGAAACGCACCTATCATCTTAGCTTTCAAAAATAAATCATATTTAAAGCGGATAAAATACTAAACCGCATGCACTGTAACATCTGTTCTCAAAGATAAGCGAAAACAATGTAACCGCATTTTATTTATCAATGTCTCAGGATCCCATAATTTATCATATTGCTTCGGGCAAAAGACGCGATCGCGGTTACAGCAAAAAAGAGATTTATGATGGCCTTGTTTTACATGCAGTGATTCATTAGTCACTGAACTTTCTGGAAGTTTTATCAGTAAAGATTAATTTAAGCAGGAAATGATATAATGAAAAAAAAAAAAAAAACCTTTGATAAAAAGTGATTCAAGGAAATCCCTCTGGTCTTGTTTTCATTTGTTTAAAAAAAGTCTTCGATATAATGCACTGTTCAATAGATAGACTTTTAAAGATGTATAGAGAGGGGGGGGGGGTGTAAATTAAACCGTATTGTTGTGCTTTGTTTGAAAAAGGGAGGGGGTGGGAAAGAAAAAGAATTGAACCCTGCAACAGGTGATTGTGTAAAATTTCTCAACATTAATAATACTTTTAACTAAGAAAAGTGAAAAATAGTATGTACATTATTTATTGATTACTGACGGATAATGAAACAAAAAATGATTCCTAGTACCAAACAAATGACAAAACCGTTCTTTCCCGTGCACAAATTTTGCTTGCAGATTTTAAAACAACGTCATCATTTTTTGCTTTGCAAAGATTTTTTTAAACCTCCCACTTTGGGAACATTTCAGATTTGAACTGAGTAAAATCAATCGGCTTCGAAGACAAATTATGATTTTCAAACAAAATAAGAAAAGAACTAGGAATAATATTCCGGAACGGTGTTCCGGCCCCACTACACCACTGGCCGGTGATCGAACGATCGACAATACAAGTGTTGGGAGAGCAGAAAAATGTCTGTTTACCCATCAATCAAAGCATTTTTCAAACTAATGTCATGAAACCGTTTGTCTGCGGAAGTGAGACGTATTTTTGCATCTGCTACGCAAAAAATCAAACGTTGCACAACTGAACAATTTAGGAATCCACTCGCACTCCTGGTTGGCTAAACGGCTTCGAAACAGAAAGTGGAAAGAAGGAAATGCCCGCTGCTAATCAAATAAAGTAAAAATAAATAAAAAATACATGTATGTAAAAACATACACCTATAAAAATGAACAAATATTTTTAGAATTTTTAATTTTAATACGTCTTTGTTAACTCCTTTGAGTACATTTTGTTCAAGTAGTGAAATGTCGAATAGTTTTCATGAAGAACAGCAGTGGTGCTCACCAAGGGGGCGGAGTCATGGCGCAGACTGCGCCATTGAAATTTGTAGGGGTTTTTTTTTTAGGGGTATTTTTCTCTTTTGGGGGGCTTCGTGGTAATTAGGGAAGGTGCGCCCTTGCTCTTAAGGGGGGGGGGCACAGAGAACGTGGGCAGCCCTGAGTACAGTAGAAGAACTTGGCCACCTATTCTTTGCGATGGAAGAAATGGGATACATTGTAGTTTTGGTTCTGGCACAGTGATTTTTCCAGAAGCTTCTTTATTTATATGAACTCAAATAAAAAATTTCACGGAACACCAGCAGATTGTAGCAGAGCTACGCATAATAGCAAGGGCTGTTATTCAGGAATGATGAAGAAAATAGTTTTCAATAACACTTTTGGAATTTCATTTATTTAACGCATCTGTGTTCTTAAAAGTGAAGAAGACAAAGCCATTTGTTGCCAATACATAGTTATAAAATAACGTAAGCAAAGTTTTGCAGACGACAAATAAAAAAATAAATAGAATAATCCTATTTAGTTTGTATTTTTTTAAAGCAAAATTACTTCAAACCAGCAGAAGAGGATATTGTCCACAATATATTGATTAGGCTGCCAAAAGATCAGCCAGGATACATCGGTTGAATGCCTTTTTAAAAGTAGTTCACTGCGTATCGGCAGCGTTCCTTACAACCAAGTCATCATTAAAACGAGGTTCCACTATTCCGAATCAAACCAAAATCATTGACATTTCCATTCTGTGACTCATTCATCAGAACTATTTACTTTTCTTTTCCCACACTAATGAAACTGAAAGCAATCCAATTCCCATGTCACAAAAGATTTTTCTCAAGAAGATAATAATAATGACACTTCAGATTTTTTTTCCCTTCCTCTTGTCTCCGAGGTAAAAAAATAATCAACGTTGGAGAAAAATGAAAGGGGGGAGAGAGAAAGAGAGGTAAAAAAATAATTCTAGAGCCACCTGTGTCCATCGTTAGGCGTTTCCCATCGTTCCTCAGACCCAAGGCTGTTTTCTCAGTCACCGGAAGTGCCAGTTTAGGTCCGCAAAGATTATTGCAGCCGTGTGAAATGCACGCCTCTTTTTTTTTGTTTTTGATTTTTTTCAGTTGAGTTTATAAGTTGCCGCACCTTAGAGGATATTAAACTTTGCAGATTAAGCAAAGCCTCGAATGACCTTGGGAGTAAGTTCAAGTTCATTAGAAAAACGAGCGAATTAGCTACTTAAATTTTTTTTTAGTTTTTTAAATAATAAAACTCGGGTAAAACAGAGGAGAATCCAGAATGTAGCTCAAGGGGACGTTGAGGTTATACAAATTTTACATCGTCTTGGCGTCTCCAACATCTACAGAGCTGAACGAAGGATAAGCAGCGTCACGATAGGGGGGGGGGGGGGGGTACGACCGGGTGACACCTTAAGGGGATTTAATATTTAAAAAAAAAAATGTAAATGCTCTTGATTCTGAAATCCTTTTCTAGTTTTTCTTAAATCAATCATATTTCAACAAAAATGGAGTACATCGCGAACATGAAGATATCGGGGATTTTGCAAGATGGAAATCTTGCGAATTTTATTTGAATTGTTCGGAAAGTTTTAAAATCCGTCGCGAAAAAAATATTTCGCGCAGGCTTAAATTTATCGAATCGCGAAATTTGAATAATCCTCGCGAAAATAAGTGCTTCAACAGAAAACATATGAAAGTTATCATTCATACTTATTTTTAATCCCCAATTCTGGAAGTCTGTATCTGTCTGTGGATGAATTGATCTTGATTATTCATCGAGTCGATTTTGTAAATAAATAAACGAATGAATGAACTAAAAAAGGGGGGGGGGAAATGTAGGTCATGAACAGGGGCGGCATTTCAGCATTTCATTTGGGGGGTCGAGTTTCTTAAATATGTATTACCACAGTGCGGTACCAAACACACATTAGCTAACAGGAAGTGCTCATAAAATCGGTTTAGAATAAAAATTAGTGTTTAGAAACAATTAAACTTTTTAAATTCGTTTTCTAATAAGTTATCATATAAAATATCTCGATACTTAAGTTTTTATACCTTTTGGAAAAATTTTAATGCTTGATTTTTGGAAAAATGGAAGAGCAGGGAATCGTGTTACTAATTTATCAGTGCCCAGTGTCGAGCTGTTTTGCCAGTACAGCTAAATGAAAAGTTTTTTTTTTACCCATTGTACTTTGAAAATATAATTCTCTAACCTACTGAGACATAAAAAAATCTTTCTCTACTAGGAGCTGATTGGAATAGTTAAAAAATAATTGAAGTAACAAAGTTATGTATGAAAACACTTTTTATATCTTGCTCTTCAAAATCACTCTGGCAACTTCAAAAATTGTGAGGGGCTTAATTTTTCATCATTGAATAATCTAGTCTCGTTGGCGCTATCAGCTTCAATGAGATGTCATCTACCTCCAGCTCTGTTATTCACTATTCCAGACTGATGAGTCTATAACAAGGACGAAACTGCAGTCTCTGGGTGTGACAACCTGTCTGTGGGTATATTGCTTGTTATTTTTTTTGCCTCATGCTAAAGATTTTACTAATAATTGAAACATTTTATTTTTCGTTTTCAAAATCCAATCCAGATAATACAGAGCCAACCATACAGAAAAATAATTATCACCAAATCTTGTGTTTATTTCATTCGAAACTGAATCAATTACTTCATACAAAATATTAAAAAAATCAATGTTTGACTTCACATCATCATGTGCATTTTTGTCACGTTTTTTTTTTTTTTTTTTTTTTTTTTTTTTTGCACCTGTTTAAAATTGGCTCCGAGGAAGAATTTTTTTGAAAAGTTTTACAATTGATTGAAATACAATAAAAACATCAACGTAAAATCTATTTTCAGTTTCAATTGTAGATTGAACTATGGTAGTACGAACGCACAGATCAATTGTAGATTGAACTGTGGATTGAATAGTCTGAAAATTAAGGGTGGCGGATTGAAGATGTTTTGATAGAGTAAAGCATTTTTCACAAAAACTTTCCTCAATACAAACAAATTGAATAAAAATTCAAACGAAGTCATATATGGCAAAGGGCATGTGCTTTTTCACCATTGAAAGAGTCGTTTTGCAATAATTCTTTAAGTCGTTAAATCACTGCTTTGAAGTTATAGAGAAATGTTTTTATGGTTTTAACTCTTGAAGACCATCTTGATTGCATAATTATAGAGTCCCATAAAAGGTATTTGTTGATATGTTTTTTTTATTCAATAATCACATGCATTTCATTTTTAAGAATTTTCTATGAAAGCATATAATGCATTGAGTAGTTGAAACGTGTTTCTAGCGGAAGAAAGCGATGAACACTCATTAAATGAATATATGCACTTAAAAAATGAGCGTAAAAGTGACTGTAAAATATCAAGGAATATTTTTGTGAAAATCATGCTCATATTGGAAATACCATCGCTACACTGGGCACACAAGTATGAAATATTTATTTTATATGAGGAAATGTCTTTTTTTAGTTGAAACTAATCATGGTTCTCTATCAGTTTTCTCTGTTTTGAAAAGGCCGGTGAATACTTCATGAATTTCTAAGTCATCACCCAAATAACGAAAAACACTTTTTGTAGTTTGGGAATGTGTCGAGTTTCAAATATCTGAGAACTAGCGAGATTTTTAAAAATGAACATTGATTTCCGACTTACATAAATTGAATTCACCCATTTTCTATCATTCTGCTCAAAAAATTTGGGGGTGCGACCACCCCCTCTTGACCCCCCTATTTGCCGCCCCTGGTCATGAAGACACACGATAGGAGTAATATTTTTATCTTATCTACAAGGGCGCCCATATGCAAAATTTTGAGGGGGGGGGGGCTCAGATATTTTTCTCATGGTTTAGCAGGATATTTGCCCCATAGAAATCGATTTCAGTACAGATTAGAGTAAAATTTGGTCTATTTAATAACTTATTCATTAATTGCTGAAGAAGAAATTTTTTTACATTTTTGCAAAGAAAAAAGTACTGAAAGCAATGAAGTTCTAATTTCAAGGGGGGAGGGGGCTTGAGCCCCCCTCCCCCCATATGGGCGCCCTTGCTTATCTATTTTGTACATTCTGAACTGTCACTCCACCAGCACGTTTTCTTTCACGCCACGCTCTTGTTCTTTCTGCGCCTGACTTAGGCATATTCACAACAAAATTGTATGTTTGTTATGAAAAAGAAAATAGATTATTAACAACGAGAAAACTAAACAATATTCGAATTCCTTTTTTTAATTATTGCCAAAAACAATGCAAGATATTAGCAATTATAAAGTTGACAAACTAATTTCAAGTGTAAACATAATCAGTGTGGATTACGTTTTAAACTGATGACTTGACTTGAATTATATGCTTCATTAGTTTCCGCCTTGAAATTAATTCGCTATTTTTTTTAAAAAAACTAAGTTTGAAATAACTATTTTTTTTTTTCTGGCAACAATTAAAACACAACTACGTCACTTCCGTCACACAAAAAGCTTGCAAAACAGAACTTCAAAGCTCTCGCATAAGTCTCACTTCATTAATTCAAATAAGTTGTTTCACCATGCATTAAAAAAAAAAAAAAGTCGAAATAATTTCATTCAATTACGAGGATTTTAAAAAGGACATAATAGACTTATAAGCAACTACTTGGAGCACGTAATTGCTTTGCCGTATTGAAACCTTCGGTATAGGGACAGGTTTTAAATTTCAGTTGCGATAGAAGTATCAGTTTCCACCCTTTTGTGGATTCCCCCAGAAAAGAACGTAAAAAACACGACGTAGTTAAGAAATAAGTTCCAAAAGCCCCCTGAGAACACACCACCTGATGCATAAATCAAAGCTGCCCCTCTTGCAAAGTCACGCAGTAACACAACCTTGTTCGGCAAGTCCCCCCCCCTTCCCCCCTAATACTTCGCCCACCCTTATTTCGCGGAAGGATTACAAAATAACTCGTCACAGTCATTATTTCTGAGAATTTCGGGTTACGTGAACGTCGGGAGTATTAACGTTCGGTGGCGAAAACATCGATTTTTTGTAAACATTTTCGATCGTCTGCTTTCCGTGGAATAACAACGTCAAAAGAAGAAAAATAAAAAATAAAATAAAAAAGGGATATTATCATGGAATACTTGATGCGTACTAAAAAGGGTTTAAAAAATTGTTTTTCTGTCTAATCCAGTAAATGTGCCTCGTAAATTTATGGCTTTGTTTGGGTGATAACGGTTCCGGGCAAGTGGGCTAGTTTTTGAACGCATCACGCCACACTTGTTAATATTTTCCCGCCGTTGTAGATTTTCTTTATTTGCTTTTCAACAAATTGTGTGTGAGTTAAAGCGTTTCATTTTTGGAAAGTGAGTGAAAACACCTAAATCAGATTAATAGCGGTTCGGTAAACGTTCAGTTTGCTTTTTTCCAAAATTTTTGAGATCTTTTTAACACAGGGGGAGAACCGAAAACGAAGTACACGAATAAAGTGGTGTTTTCAAATGTTGCTTTGATTAGGACATCTGAACAAAATACTTTAATAATAACATTTTAATTAGAACATCTGAACAAAGGACTTTGATAATTTTTCAACGACCAAAAAGATAACGAACAAAATGTTTCGAAAGTATTCAAAATAAAAACATAGATTGCATTGCAGCGTTTTAACAGTACTTAAACTGCGTTACATTATAATGTTATAACGAATAAGAAATGGGCAGTTAAACAATCGTGCAGAAATCGAGTTTTACTGTTATGTCGTTACTCTGATCTAAGTACGACAACACTATCTGCAAAAAGCACGTGACAGGGGCACAGCGAGGGTGGACATTTTGAAGGTTACCTCCAGGAATTAATAACTAACAAAAGAATCACAACAGCTTAAATTTAGCTCTAAACGCCCAGCTTACTTTTAATTAAATGCGCAACAAAAAAATGTTGAGTTCAATAAATGATAGAATTAGCATTTCGCACAAAATTACAGCAGTTTCCAAAGAACTTGTAAATTGCGAAAAGCGAGTTTCCAAGACTCCAAATATGTAAGAGCATTGTTTCATTGCATGAACTTAAAGAACACGGACTCGAGTACGGGAATGTGGGGCAAAGTGAAATGATTAAGATGACCAAGCTTTTTCAAAATGAACTGATTGGAAATTTATTTTGAAAATTGCAGTATATAAAGAAAGAACATTCTATTTTGTAATAACACTTGCATCGAGACAGTATTTTTTATTTTTAGCAGTAAATTTACCCCTTCAAAAAAAAAAAAAAAGTGAGCATTTTTCACTTTTTTCCCCCATGCGGCAAAGTGAAAAAATAAATATTTCTCTAATGAAATATTTTCTTTTCCATTATAGAGATAAATATTTTCTTTCCATCATGGAAAATATTTTTGATCAAATGAATCAGCAAATAAAAGGTGTAATGAATAAATGAAACGATACTGAAACAATAAACCGTAAATCAAATTAGTTAATTAATGAATGTATGAAGAAAAATAAATGAACAAGCAATAGAGTGAATGAATGAATAAATAAGTGAATTACTAAGTGTAGGAATGTAAATAAATGAATTAATAAATGAATTGAGCAAGTAAACAAAATAAACTATTTCACTTTTGCCCCGCATGCACTAATTGTAGAAAATATTTACAATAAATAATTATTTCAGAGTATTAGAAGGTCTCAATTAATATTTAAATTGTTAATAATTAAGAATTTAATTAATTTATTATAACAACAATTTTTGACTTGCAACAAAATAGTACAATATGAGTAGGATCCGTCGGGGTAATTTAGGTATAAGTTCAATTTTTTTTGCTAATAATAAAGCTGAAAGTCTCTCTGTCTGTCAGGATCTCTGTGACGCGCATAGCGCCTAGACCGTTCGGCCGATTTTCATAAAATTTGGCACAAAGTTAGTTTGTAGCATGGGAGTGTGCACATCGAAGCGATTTTTCGAAAATTCGATGTGGTTCTTTTTCTATTCCAATTTTAAGAACAAAATTATCATAAGGTGGACGAGTTTATTACGAAATTATCATAACGTGGAACCGTAACATGGGCACAAGCCAATTGGCGAGTAAATTCATTATACATAGTAAATACACAGGCGAACCAAAAGACCTTTTAATTTTTCTATTACGGGCAAAGCCGTGCGGGTACCACTAGTATTGAATAAAATGAAAACTATACATTTGATACACCTACAAAAATTCACAGTTATAAACATCATCCTTACCTATGAATATTATGCTGAAAAAATGTTGCCAACACTGTTTTTGAAATTGATGAAAAGCAAATTAAACTTTATGGCGATGTCAATGCAATGCAAACCAACTACTTCCAAATAGTGCTTCTAATTAACCTGCCACTCTATGTTTTTCAACTTTAGGTATGTAGACATTACATATGTTTACTTTAATTTGCATTGAATTGAAGCATTTAATATAATTAGTTTTCATGTAATTAATGATTTAAATGCATGGGGTAATTTGGGTATACATTACATTTTACCAATCAGAAGGACAAATAATAATTTTATTGAACTTCAAACATAAGTATGTATGTGCATTCTCACTACTCAAAGTAAGTTCTGCTGAAAATGAATTGGAAGGTTGTTTAAAGTTGCTTAAATATTCTGTAACAAAAAACTACTTCCCGTCCATTAACGGTTTGTCATATTGTGCTATTTTCAGTCTAAATTCCATCTTAATACTTAAAAAAATTAGCGGTAATTTACTGAATATAATAAGATACATAATAGATGCTGAACAAAAGTTTGTATATTGATTCTGGAAATCTTCAAAATTGAATTGCACTATAATATAAAGGACTAAAGGTCCATACTCTTCATAAAGTTCATGTAATGAAACATGGCTCTGACATATTTGGAGTCCAGGTAGGGTGTTTTTGTGCAACAATTGATACTTCTGTTTCCGTGACATCGCCCAAAAGTAAACTTTTTATCCAGGGGCCTCCAGTTTTTGGGAGGGAGGAGATTCTCAATTTACCAACTGAATTTTCGAATTTCGACAAATGATTAAAAGGATACAAGTAAAAAAATATTAGACATCATAAAAAGAAATTGCCAATTGTGCTATATTGTTTCCAAATTTTGCGAAATTATTTCCAAATAAGGCAATTTTTGGGAGGTCCTAGTCAGAGGCGGACTGGGTCCCGCAAGAGGGTGCCAAAATTATGCCTCTAAAGGGCATAAAAAAATAAATAAATAAAAGAAGAGGGGGGGGATATTACACAAGTTTACAAGTTTAAAGAAAAGAAAAAAATGCCAAGAAAAGTCGTACAAGTTTTTGAGCGCAAAAATAAATAAAAAATAAATAAAAAAAAATATTGGGCCAGCCGGCGGGACAGTCCGCCTCTAGTCCCAGTGACCTCCCATGGGAGCGCTCCTAACCTTATCTGTTAACGTTGGACTTTAGAAGTGGTCTGCGCAAAATCAATCAATTAGAAATAGATCGCAAGCAGATAACACGGCTATTTTTCACACGCAGTAATTTCCGTTTATGTAAAATTTCCAGCGAATTCTCAGCATGGGGTTGTGTAAAAGGACAGGACTCGCAGCGCACCCACGCACGCAATCAGAGGCATCTGGGAAGATTAGAATCGCCTGCCTCCGAACATCACTAAATCGCGGAGTAGGCTCTTCGCGTGTCACCTGGAGCGGAAAACGAAGGGAAGGTCACGCCGGCTTCTTTCTACAAAATTGCAACAAAACTGTTAGGCGGCCCGTTCTGTGCCGATGAGCAGACCACGGGTCCGAAGCAATGGGAATGGAGGAATAGCCGCCTTTTAGCAGGCGATTGGAACAGCAAATAGGCCGAAAAATGTGTTGTTTTCGTAGGAGCACCCACAAGCAGGGGCGTGCACAGGGCGGGGGGGGGGGAGAAGGAACACCTGTTGGCCAGGGCCCGAGCCTGAAGGAGGCCCAATATTATTAAAATGAGGGGGGGAACTATAAGGGTAAACAAGATGGAGGGGGACCCGTAAAAGTCATTTGTGAGGCACCCCAAAATTTCTGTGCACGCCTCTTCCCAGAACTCAAACTTTTGGGAGGGGGAAAATTCTCAATTTGCTGAATGAAATTCCAATTATACCGAACATTACTGGGTCATTTCAGTTTTTTGGACAATTATATAGAGTCTGCAACATGACTTTTTCTTTTATTTTTGCCATAACTATTTACTTTACTGTTAGATTAGCACATTATTTTCAGTTTGTCCTCAAATACACTAACTCAAATTAAGATAATGTGCGAAAATAGTTAAGTAATTAAATAGTTATGGGGAAAAAGTGTCATGTTACGGTCTCTACATTTGTCCAAAATACTGTGAAATGGCCCTACTATCAAACTAAAAAAAAAAAAAAAAAAATCGAAACATTCTTTGATGTCAATATAAAAACATATTAACCTACTTGTGATTAACTCAAAATCATTGTCGTAAATTCCACATTTATTTCAATATCAATATCAATGGAAAGAAGAAAAATCAATCGTAACATTCGGAGCACTGAAAAATGCAATGAGTGAAAAAACAATTGGTATAATTCCTGTTGTTACTACAAGCAGGCCCGACATTTAGGAGGGGTTGGGGTGCGGGGGATCTTGGAGGGGGGTAGTTGACCCCCCCCCCCTGGCTTTGAGATATTAGTGAATTCGCATGGGCATGAATTTTGCTGGTTTTCGATATACAATAAACATTAAGGACGAATACTCTTCAATCAATTGAGAATCGATAAAAGGTGGAGAGAGTGAAGCGTTACAATCTTAGGCCGAAGATATCAAGTCACGTGATATTCCATAGTTACTTCAATGGAAAGAAGAAAAATCAATCGTAACATTCGGGGCACTGAAAAATAATGCACTGAGTGAAGCAAGTATTGAAGTAAAGTATTGAAAAAGCAAAGTATTGAAAGAAATCAGGTTTCTTTCTCTCGTTTCACGTAAATCGTGTCTCTCATTCGTCGTCGTTGAACATGTGACTTGAGATCTTTGCGTCAGCGTTTCCTAAGCCAATGTTTGGACTTGATCCCTCCAGTTACTAATTACTGCTCTAAGCTTAACCACCCCCCTCCCCCCCTAGAAAATTTTGAAATGACGGGCTGCGTAAAATGAAGGAAAAAAAAATAAATGAATGAAATAAATAGAGTTATTCTATTGCGACATTACACTCCCCCCCTTTCAGTTTTTATTTTATTTTTTCTCGGTCTTTCTTTATTATTATCTTTGCTACTTGATAACCCTATCAATGAGCTAAGTTTTAGAAGACAAAAAATGAGTTATTTGAAAAGTACCGACGGTTAAACATAGATGAGAAAATGGGAGAAAACAACCAAGGAAAAACCTGCTTGACATTGATTGGGTCGTTTCCTTTTTAACCTTTATCAAAAGCCCTTAAACCAGAATTTGAGTTTATTTCGGTAGTGATCAATTTAGCAAGTCGAGTATTTAATAGAGGCATTCTTCACACTCCGAGCTCAGAAGCTCTATCTTTTCTCTTTTCTCACACTGCAGAATTTGATTTATACTGTAAATTTTTAACAAGTCGGTAAATTTTGTTGTAAAACTAGTATTCTGTGATGTAAGCAAACAATCGGATTAAGAAGTTTCAGGGGTGCCCACAGGGGGGGGGGGATTACTTCGCAAGTTACGCCATCAAAATGGGGGGGGGAGTAAATTTATTAAACTGCATTTATTTATTGATTTATTTTTAGTTTAAGAAATTTGTTTTATTTTATTCTGTTTATATTTTATTTCATTTATTTATTTGGTTTATTTGTGTGTGTCATTGGCGTAGCACAGAACTTTTCTAATAAAATAATAATAATAATTAAAAATAAATAAATAAATAAAAAATGTTTAAAAAAAAGTAAATAAAACTAAAAAAAAGAGAACTAAAAAAATATTTTTAAAAAGAGTAAAGAAAAAAAAGTGAGCTAAAAAATAAAATAAATAAAAAAGGGAAAGAGTAAAGATTTTTTTTTGGGGGGGGGGGGTGGATGGGCACCCTTGAGACGTTTTGATTGTTATTTGATCATTTAATTATGCTATGTATCTTTAGACAAAAAGGAACAACAATTGTATGGGGCTAATCATCATATTTTGAAGACACATATGTGATGAGCAAGAGCGCTCTTGCTCTTGTTTGAATTATTAAGAAGAGATAAAGTGGAGGGGGTGGAGATTTTCATTCGGGAATCAAAGACCGCAAGTGAAGTGACAGATTTTAAAGCGAAGCATTCGAAGAAATTAGGTTTCTTTTGCTAGTCTCACACAAAACATATCAACCATCTGTCGTTGTTGAGTCACGTGACTTGGGGTCTTTGCCTCCACTTTTGCTAAGCGAATAATTGGACACGCTCCCTTCATTAACTAATTCCTGCTCTAAGGTTTGAATTCCTATTGGTTATTTATTGGTTTATAACTTTTTCATTGGTGTTCGGGCAATCCGCTATTCTTTCCGTTTCAAGTTGTTTCTTTATCTGCTTCTTTGCTTTTGTCGCATGTCTTTTCATCCATACGCTCACTTATTTTTCATTAAAAAAAGGGTTTCTCGAAACTCCGAAACACGTGTCAGCAGTAATCTGCAATTTGTGCAAGTTAACGTTGCTATTCCTTGTTTATTTTTGGAGCACAAAGGTATTTATTCAACTTACATTACATAGATTGTATTCCATTGAAACGAAAATCCCGTTACATGCTGTCCCCTGAAGTTCGTTGTAACAGGATTGCACTGTATTAAAACCACTGTATCATTAGAGCACTAATTAAAATGGAGGGAGCCAATCATTGGCTTAGCAAAAGCTGACCCCAAGTCATATGACTCAACAATGACGAATGGTTGGCATATTTTGCGTGAAACAAGCGAAAGAAACCCGATTTCTTCCAATGATTTGCTTCAAAATCTATCGCGTGACTTGGGGTCTTGGTTTCATGAGTGAAAGTCTTCACTCCCTTCATTTTATCTCTTCTCAAGGATTATAACACGCAGTTCGAAAAATACAACAAGATGTATTAATTACCAGACTAAAAAGGGGAATTTTGACTTTTTTTTTCTGAAGAACCCTTTTGCCCTACATTCCGTTCCATTTTTCTCGCCAGCATATTACAATCTGCTTGCTGCCAATTAACAACAATAATTAAAAAGTTTCTGTTGAGGTCTTACGGTTTGACCACGGATTGTATGTAATTTGACGATCTGCCAAGTAAACACGATTCCATCTGAATGAATCTAGAAGGGGAGAAGGGAAAATAACGATGGGATTTTGATGCACGCGTTTTATAATATCACTAGTGTCTTTTTCATTAGTTGCATTCTCTAAAATAAATAAGGGAAAACAAAAATAGTTACCATGGAAACAACAAAAATAAAATAAAATATTTTCATTTCGTTTAGGAACGTAAAAGCAAAATGGTAAGCTCCAAACTTTGTTGTGAATAAATAAATCAATTAGTTTTTGCCGTGAGAATATAGATCGAATATACTTTAGATTTAAAAAATGTTGCTGTGAGCAAATTTTCATTTGTACAAAACTAAGGCTTAATCCATCTGAAACAAACCAACTAACATCCCTATAAACTAATAAATACGTCCATTTCCGCCTATAAACCGGATATTAGCCTTTCCATGTAATCGATGGTCAGACAGTAGCTAAGTTGAGTCATGAATTATCACTAAATTTAACAGCACAATCGAATATCATTGGTTGTAACCGCTGATGTTCGTATAAGCGAGGTCGACAGTAACTGAAGTGGCTGCCGCTTACATGAATCACGTTTGTTCTAAACAGTATTGATTCCATAAAGCGGCTAATTCAAAACAAACTGGATTTTATTCTGTTTTCGACAATTTGATTCATTATGCGGTTGATTCAATTAGCCGGCGTCCACTGTACAAGATGTGAGACGTGTTTAAAAAGGAAAAGAAAAGAATAAGGAGTATAAGCACACATGAATACCAAATATAATGGTAAAAAGTAAAATTTTAGCACCGGTGTTTAACTATGTATAAGGAATCTTCTCCAGAGTTGCTCAACCAACTTTATGAATGAAAGACAGCTTGAAACGACCGGAAAGAAACCGAAATTGGGGCAGCAATTACAACTTTTTTTAATGTTTTCTTTGACACAACAGCTTAACAAACAACGAGCTCTTTTTAAATGAATCCGAAAAAGCTATTTTATCGAAATATGTTATTATCAAGCTTCCTGTCTTTAAATGCTTCGCGATTCTTGTTTCTACTGGTGCAGTAGAGGTCAAGAAAGGACTTCGAGTTGCATTTCTTTAAAAAATATATGTTTTAATTGGGAGATTGTTGGACTTCTACAAAAACTAAGCCCAGTTCGAGATTGCGTATTGTTATCCGCTGGGCGTTTGCTCCTTTTTCAAAACATATTTTAAAGGTGTGTATGTGTGCTTTGTACTCGAGAATGGTGTTGTGACCGGCTCACCAAGCCGGGTGTGAAAAAATTCATAATTGTTCCAGAAATTTATTTAGCCCGTCTAATCTTTGCAGCATATAGGACTGTAATTCATAAATATTTCAATTTAAAAAGCCTCGTAAGCCAAGTCACTGATGGAATAACGCTTTTGACGTCATCAACAATGAAACGCGCGCCAAAGCATAATTTGATAATATTTTTTGGTAATGTTTGGTACGCAGGAAAATCCTTTATTTTGACAAGGCTGAACTGTATCCGGTAACTTAACTGTTTTGCTGGTAAGATTCATTTTAGCAGAAAGAAGAAAATAAAATCGGTATCTACTGGAGTTTAGGGTTAATCCACTGGAGTTAGGTCTAAAATTTCAACAACCAAAATACCACCAATCAGACAATGGCTTCGTTCAAATGTGTAGAAGCAATTTTCATCCGTAATACCTTGACGGTCTTTTTCTTCCTTTTGTATGCATTTTTAAAGTTGTGACGAACTTTTGGCTCACCCTTCACCCTGTATTTGTAATTGGAATTTGAAAGCCGTTGTTTTTGGGGCGAAAAATGTGAACAATGTTTTTGAGCTTTTAGTAGATTTTAAAAAAAATATTAATAATAATTTGAATTTTTGGCATCTTGAATTCAAATTGTTTTTCGCAATCACGAGCGTGTGTGTGTATGAATGTGCGTGTGGATTTGTGTAGGCGCATGTGTGTGGGTGCGCGTGTATGTGTGTATGTATGCATGCATGTGTGGCGTGTTGTGTATGCAGTGCTGTGTGTGTACGCGCGCGTGTGTGTGTGTAGGCGTTCGTGTGTGTGTGTGTGTATGTAGGCATATGTGTTTGTGTCTGTGTGCAGGCATGAGTATGTGTATGTGTGTGTAGGAGTGTGTATCTGTGCGCAGGCATGACTGTGTGTATGTGTGTATGCGTGTGTGTGTAGGATATGGACGCAACCTGGAGACGGTTTTCGCAAGAGGAGCAGCATCGTGAGGCCGGTCGACGTGACGGTGGTGCTGGCGGGAAAATAAAATGATGGGAATTCAAAACAGTCAGATGAGAACAATAAGCAATTGTGATTGCTCAAAAAAAAAAAAAAAAAAAAAAAAGAAAAAAAAAAAAAAAAAACACATTTTTAGTGATTTTGCAAGGAACCTGCTGTCGCGTGAGATAATCGGGACTTGGGTATCCTTGGTTTCTTCAAGTGTTCTTCACTAGATTCATGTGGAATAGAAACTTCAGCAACATCCGACATTCCAAAAGAGGATTTTAAATTGATGTTTCCAAATTTTTTAGGACAGTAACAAAGTAGTCAAAGCTGCTTTCGAACCATCATCGACAAAACAAACAATAAACATGCTGCATTGATTGCATAATTTTCAGGAAAAATAACTGAAATAAACAATCAAATCGCTATTCTGCGATAGCTTGAAAAAAAAAAAAAAAAAAACAGGAAACTCTTCCCGGTATTTTTAACAAGAATTATCTCATGTTCGCAAAGAACAGAAGCGGAACAACGACTAAATATGCAAAACACAACTGTCATTCGCTTAATATGGTTACCATGTAAAAAAAAAAAAAAAAAACCGACTTCACGTCATGCTCACGTAAAAAAGAACGCTCAATAAAGGAAGAATATCAATACGAAAGAACGAGGTCAAGGATACGAAGACCATACCATTTTCCCTCGCCTTCCACGTCTATTTCAATCCACTGAGCCAATTATATTTTAACATCATATTGGATAAGGAAGTTAATTAGTTAATATTCATAAAAAGTTACGGTGCAATTAGACCAAAAAACGACCTCAACATCCAAAGTAAAAGTTTTCCTCCAACTTTAAATTATTCTATACCGTTCATATATTGTTTGGTAAAAAGTTACACCATTTTAATTAAGCGTCAGGTTTGGGGGAAAGGGGAGGGGAAGTTTCTATCAGTTTTTCTGAAATATCTAGAAAACTATGCCGTTTAAGCACGAAAAGTGCAATGTACAAAATAATCCACACTAAATTGCGAACAAAATGGTCCTGCGCATAATCTTGCTAAGTGAACGGTTCGAGGGTGTAAAAGTGGAAAATGTTCGTATTTTTTTCGATTTTTTTTGGGGGGGGGGGAATATTTATTATCACTAGAGAAACTAATTTTTTAAAGGGATTGTGTTTTTCAAATGCAAATTGCGATTTTAGCGGCCGGTGGTATACATGTTAGGGATAAACCCTTGAAAGAACGACAACGGAGCTGCATGTTTATTATAATTTTTTTTTTTTTGAGAACTTATTCACTAGACACGGCGCAATGCAACACAAAAACAGTATTTGAGACATTTGAACAGAAACGTGATTTGGATTCCTTACTAATTAATAGGGAAATGTTGGACTTTGAAGTTTTTTTTTGTGCTTTGTTTTCAGCGGAAACCAGATAAACAAGCTTATTCATTAAAGGTAATGTGCAACAAATGACAAAAATGACAAAAAAAAAAAAAAAAAAAAAATGCAGATACTGATTTGCTGAAATTGCAAACATTTCAGCAAATATCATTCGATAATAATAATTTTATGTCTCAGTTCAGAGCATTTTGCATTAGAACGCAGTTTTGAAAAACGTTCGAAGAAAAATTACTTTTCCAGATGCCAAGGCTGTTTTAGAATATTACTTCATAATGAAGGCAACAGTTTTAACTTATTCATGCGTTGGGTCAGAGTTAAGTGAAAATGTTGTCAAAAATGAAAATTGAATTTCAAATTCAGGCTCAAGTGTATTCAAATTAATTCAAACTCATTGACATAAACAGTTTCGAGACAACAATTTCAGCTCTCATTCCAACAAAACCCAACATCGAAGCCAAGCAAATTGATTCATCCAACCGCGTGGGCGACTTCTAACTGTTTCTTTTCATCACAAACTAGTTTCTAAACTACGTCTCGAGCGAAAATCACCTACAATGATCTCATGGCGAAATTTATCCAGTAGGTGGGCAAGGGGGCAAGGTTCAATCTGCGGCATTTAGCGAAAATGACCCCTTTGATAAAGCAGCGTTTTGTCACGTATGCGGAAACGGGCGTCGGTCGTCGCGTGATGACAGGAGATTTGGAAGCCAAGCTGTCTGACGGTCACCGCGATAGCGCAGACACTTTGCACACTTTATTTTTCCTTTGTCAAATGGGAAACCGATAAGCGGCGGGCTGGAAGTCGGAAGGGTGCGTTCATGCGGATCTCGGTTTTTGTGGCTGATTTGATCTTTGAAATCACAATGCTAAAGGAGGAAACCGACTGCTTGCTTACTTTCTTCTTCTTTAATTTTGGAAAGATACTTAAAAAACAAGTGGGTAATTAAAATAAATAAATAAATAGTTTAAAAAAAAGAACAAGCATTTAAATTCCTAAAAGCGACAAGTTTCATAAAATTACTTTTGTTATTATTTTGGTAAGAAATAGTCCGTCAAAACGGGTGGATGCTGTATATACATCATCATGAGGCTTTACACATATAAGACAGTGAGAAAAAGGATTTAAGTGGCAAAATTAAAAATTTGGAGATAATCAGTGCAAATGGTAGGTGAACCTCTCCACTGTCTTGGGGCAACAGATGGTACTAGTAGCCCTGGCAGTTGCTGCTATGCAGTAGAGATGAGACGGGCTCAGCCCGGGCCCGACAGCCCGAGTCCGAGCCCGGGCTCGAAGCGGGCTCGGGCTCTAGAATCGAAAATAGGTTTCGGGCTCGGGCTCAAGCTCATTCAATCGCCAATCTCCATACAAATTCAAAGCAAATAAACATTTTCCTACTCTGAGAAAATGAAAGAATGAGAAATGAAATTTAAATCAGTTCAATCAATGTCAAATTTCCCCCCCCCCCAAAAAAAAAAAATTAATTAATTAACGCTTATTGATAGTTTTTTTTCTTTTTTTTTTGCGATTACTATTGCAATATGTCATACAGTAATGCATTTGAAGTGGAGCATTTTAAGAAAATTTAGAAACTTCTCTCTGTTAATGAAGAACATTTGACGTAACCTTTTTTCATTAACAGAGAGATCATGCCAGATTGTAGAAGGCTCGATTTTTGATGCAAGAAAGTTTCCTTCGGGCTCGGATTTTGGTCCGAGACAATATCACTCGGGCTCGGGCGGGCTCGGTTACAAATTTTCGGGCTCGGATGGGCCAGGGCTCTCAAAAATGAGCCCGAACTTATCTCTACTATGCAGCATGATTTAGAAAAACTTTTCAATAAAAGCCTACATCGGACGTTATCTTTAAACGCGTTTTACTCAAAACTTAAAAACATCCACTTACATCCCTTTGCTTCTCACTGACTCATATGTACACACACAAGGGCGGATCCAGCGTATGGTTTAGAAGGGAGTAAAAAAATAAACATGAGCACACAACTCGGAAGAATACAGAAAAATACTTCTGCCCGTCCTTGTCATGCTAAATAACAGCAAATTTACATCCAAATTGTAGTACTCGTAAAAGATGGGCAGCAATTCTTTATACAACATGCAGGTAAATTTAAGTATTGGAGGGAGTTGCAGGGGAGGAACCCGAGGGTCAAAACCCCCCGCGGCACACACTACATACAGGTATATACATACACGCAGTTGGAATCCTAGAAATGCGAAGTGTCCATGTTATCAATGTATATGCACATATTCTTCGAAAAGACCGGGAAGCCCTGGAATAAGGAGTGCGAAATAAATATTTAGAAAGACGGTCACCGTCAAAAGTTACGTTTTTGGACAAATCCAAAATAATATTAGTTCAAATTGTTACTAAGAAATGGAATCGAGAACTTAAAAGTAACATTTCAACTTTCGTTTTCATCAAGTGCTGGTATCTCGGCGAGCTGATGGTGCATTGGGAACGTGTCCTTTAAACCGGACAACGGAATATACTTAGCAAAACCTCCATCCCGCCCGAAACGTCCACATATTGGTATCGACTCAACCAGGGTTCGCCGATATACATGGTGTTCCGTTTTAACCTGCAAGACCTTTATTTTCGCAACCGTTAGCCCTAGATGTATACTTCCAATTGCAAAAATGTTCAAAATTAGATGCAGAGTTTTGAAAGTTTGAAGTGAAGGCAAAAGTGAGTTTAAAAATACAAAATTTAACTTTTATACGGGCCCCAGGTCCCGTAACTTATATTTAGGGAAATAATCTATCTCCATTGGAAACTATTACTGACACTAAAAACTTGACTTTTGTGCCAGCAAAACTCAAGGAGATATTCCAATTCAAAGTTTTCAGGGACCATATAGAAGATGATATTCGAATTTATCGCTTTTTCAGAAGAATAGCATTTAGTTTTCAGCTATTCAAAACTAAATGCAAATGCTATGCCGTGATACACGAAAACACACTACAAAACCTCGAACAATTTGCAAAACTACACTCTATGCACACATATAATTTTAAACACTTGTTAATTGCTATATTTTCCCCCAAAAGGTGTTATTGACGACGAGTGAGAAGTGGTGTAAGTCACAAAACGCTGTGCTTCATATCTCGGTGAATATTGGTCGTACGAATTTCAAACTTTTTGAATTGGAATTATTTTTCAATGGAGATTATTTCCCTAAATATAAGTTAGGGGACCTGGGGCCCGTATAAAAGTTAAATTTTGTATTTTCAACTCACTTTTGTCTTTACTTCAGACTTTCAATATCTTAACTCTACATCTGATTTTGAACATTTTTGCAATTGGAAGTATACATCTAGGTCTAACGGTTGCGAAAGTAAAGGTCTTGCAGGTTAAAACGGAACGCCCTGTATATCAGCCGATATGTATCATGATATTATATCCCATATTTATTTTGAAAATATGATATTTTCGATACTTATTTTTTCACTAAGGTATTTTCAATATAAATCATTAGTAATTTTGTTCATTTATTATTAAAAATAAACAAAAAATTATGTACTATATTTTTATGATGTATTAATACATCAATAATATAAAAAAAGTTATACAATATTCTTTTTTTATTTGTATTTTATATTCATAAAATTATTAGTCATGTAACAATTTGAATTCATATTAAAAGTGCTTAATTAAATATTAAACATTGCTCAGAAAAAAAAAGAAGAAAATGTTTTATGACTGTGCACCAACTAATGCATATTATTTTTTTCTGATGAATCGTATAACTGTAAAAGTAGCTAACAGAAGAAAAATGAGTAAAACAGCTAATGCTAAATTAACTTCATTAAAATTGATGGAAATGTAAAACGAAATATTCGATATAAATAATGAAAAATACCTAATTTTAAGTCTACATATTGTAATTATAATATAAGAAAATAAAGAGTGAGTTGAGGATGCATTTACTAATTTGACGATTTAGTTTGTGGGAATTGAACCATCAAAATATCCGATATATATATCAAAACATCGGATATATATCAAAATATCGGATATACATCAAAATATCCGATATATATATCAAAATATCCGATATATATCAAAATATCGGATATTTTTGATATTTTCGAAAATATCATGATATTTTGGACTCAACATTGCTGTAGAGTGATCACTCGTAGCAGATGTTAAGTAGCTTCAACCCACAAAGGAACAAGCACAAAACACAAATCCGTTTTTTCCTCTCAAGGAGGCAATCCTTCATCCTGGAGAAGAAAAGAGGACAGACCCAACTCTATCAAATTTTACCGGATCAAGGACTAGCAGCGAGAGCTTTTTTGGATCCCAACTGATTCATCACTTTCAGACGAGGGGAGAAAGGGATTTTTCCTTCCCTCGTCGAAGCAAGACATCGAGTAGGAATTTATATATGAGAACCTGTGATTAGGTTATCGCGAATGATTGAAGACTTGAAGGGGTTACAGAGCCCATTAGACGCAGATGTTAACCTTTTTTGAGGAGGGAAGAAAATTTGCATTGACATGTTATTAGAGTCAAGGGCCGTGGGAAAAGGGATTTAAATGTCAAAATAAACTCTGATCGGCGAGTCTGTAAATTAGCATTGCTGACGGAAAAAAGCTAATCAAATTCTATTAGAATATGAGGCAAAATTCAGAAACTAGTTCAACAAACAAAACGTTCATAAAGTTCAACAATGAAGTAAAACAAACATAGGTTGGAGCTTCAACATAGACAATGTTGATAGACAATGTACAGAGTGTTGTACTGTTACAACGAACTTCGCAGGATAGTAAATTTTGTTCGTAGTAATAGAATTCAAGCAATGTAATCTTATACTGTTAAAACCTGGGCGCGTTGGTCTGTGGGTGTGTCTGTAACCTTATTTCCTACGAGCTGTCAATGTCTATCAGGTTAATATTGGTACAGTTCGATACAGGACATCAAGGGGAAAGTCCTGGCTGTCCTGAGGACATCCAGGAGTCAGTTAAACGGGACTGAACATTTATTTCTTTGTATTTCGTTGTAAAGAATTTCTATGTAGTGGTTTTGAATATCAAAAGAAGCTCTGATCTACGACGTCGCCAATGGCGATCGTTTCAATTTCATTAGACGTCACCCTTCAGAAAGGCATTTTTTTACTCGAAATGCAAAATGATGTTTTTTTTTTATTCATTGAAGTCAATATACCCAAATAAATTATTTAATGAAGTAATAAATTTTAATACTTTAAAACATAAAGACGAAATCCCTATTTAGGTAGAAAAGGTTTTACCAGTTATTTTTTGAGGTGGAATTCGGGTAACGAATGGCAGATGATTTCTTAATCGCCACCCCCCCCCCCCCCTTAGTTGCTCCGTTGCCAGTGGTGACCGCTAATTCTACCCTCTAACTGGCAAAATAGTCAGTTAAAATTTCCAGAAAATAAATAAAAAAACGGAAAATTTTGATGGGTTGTAGCTTCAGGGTGCAATCAAATATATGTTTTTCATTTATGGTGGATAATTCTTCAGTAATGCTTCCGCTAATATCATTTATATTATTGCTATCAGTAATTTCTAATGAAACATCACAGTCTCTAATTTTTATAGAATCTAATTATTCCTTTTTTCTTTGTACAGAATAATGAATCAGACCTCCCAGAATGTGGTCCAATGACTGTCTGCAACAGAGTGGATACATATTCAACACCTTGGGTAGAAAGGCAATGTCGCTGCCCAGGAAAGAAAATTTGTTCAATGTCCATTGATGCAAGAGATGGATATACAGTTGTCGACAAATCCAGACAGTTAAAGGTGCGTGAATATATTGTTCGAATGTGTGAATATTATATTTTAAATCTTATTTGTACCTGTTTATCATCAGTATGAGTCCCGGTCATAATCTGCACACATGCATTTATGTTCTATAACAATACTAGAAGCAAAAGTTTTCGCAAAAAATCCAATTTGTTTTCTTTTATCAATAAAACCTTTTCTTGAAAAAGAAACGAATTAACAAATAACTCGGCTTCCCTGACCTTTAAAAAATGTCACAGACATTAAGGTTTTTCCACAAATGATGTCACACTTTTTTTGACATACTTCTGCCTCCTTTTGTCACAAAATGTAAAACTTTACTTCACCCCTTGTCACATGTCACGTGGTACTACATAAACATAATGAAAAAAGGTGCGTGATGTCACATCTCTTGTTGCCCCATACGCCACAACCTGTCAAAAAAAACTTTGTAACCCCCCCCCCCCCCCGTCTCCCCCAAAGCGTGACATCATTTGTAGACGGCCCTTAGTTAAATTTTCCAAATGTCAATATGTCAACGTGCCGTTCTTGAGATTTTGGAAAGACGGCACCTCTGCGTATGTACATGCAATATTCCGGCAGCCCGGTTATCCCATCCAGAGACTTCAGTTTCGTCCTTGTTTGGACTGAGGAATCAGTCTGGAATAGGGAATAACCGAGCTGGAGGCAGACGCCATCTCATTGAAGCTGAGAGTGCCAACAAACTGGTTGGCACTCTCTGGCACAGTTGGCCACTGGTTGGCACAAAGTAAATTTTTCTCACCAGCGAGAGCTTGCAGACATGGTGCCGTTCAACTCGTAAATTAAAGGCAAACCTTGGGTAGTAAGTTAGCCATATCGTTGAGATTACGTAGTATCTCCCCTGTACGAAGTTAACACCCCAGAGCCAAGGTATATTGCAGTCGGTATATTGCATGTAGTCAGGGGCGTGCACAGAAAATTTGGGGCCCGTCACGAAGGACTTTTACGGGGTTCCCATCAGGGGCGGATCCAGAAATTTTTGTAAGGGGGGTCAAGTTTCAATGGACAAATTTCCATCGTAAAAAGTAACAGCTAAGCAGGTGCGCCCATCCCTCCAAGGGTGATGGAGCACCCTTCATATGCTACGGAGCACAGCTCACCCCAAATGACACAAAACCCTTTCAAATTGTCACTCCCCTCCTCCTAAAACTTCCAATGGCGCAACCTGCACCTGGATCATATTCCCCCAAATTTTCATAAAATGTTACATTTCTTTAGGCAAACAGGTTGGTCACGTTGGGAAAAGCACGTGCACACACACATATGCATGGTTTGAGATGGAAGAGTGCTCTGAAAAACGTTAAGCTCATTAGAGATGATTAATCTTTTGAAAATGAACAAAAAAACTCAAAATAGCAGTAGCCCAGTAAACGAACCCAGTCAATCCTTTGAGTTTTGATACGCTGAGAAAAAATACCTTGCAGAACCAAGTAAAAAAAGGTTAACATTGATTCCATGTAACTATTTTTTCGAATCTAAAAAATTGAACTTTAAAAATTATCATAATAAAATTCTTGTCACAGGGGGAACAGCTGACCCTTTGACCCTCCCCTGAATCCGCCCCTGGTTCCCATCCACATTGTTTTCCCCTAAGTCCCTACATATAATTGACCCTCTTTTTAAAAATCTCTGCCCCCCCCCTTCAGGCTTGGGTCCGGGCCAACAGGTGTCTCTGCTTCCCCCCCCCCCCATGCGCGCCCCTGCATGTAGTTCTGCCTTACCCCTGGCTTAGTGGCTGTAACTTACTGTTTATTACCTCTGCACATATCTACATCAAGTCATTTTCAGATTAAAATCGAGAATGATTTCCGACAAGCGGAAAATTTCGTGAAGTTTAATATTTTGCGTAATGTTTAGTCCAGTTCTGTTGAGATGTACTCATAAAACAATGGAAAGTTGTAAATTAAGAATACTAATGCTGGCGCGGGAAGGTAAAGCTCGGTAAATGCAAAAAAAGAAAAAACTGATTTCTGTAGATACAGCGTTTTACCTTCTCACTGCCAATTACAGCTTAACCTTGAAAACTGAATAACATAGAACATTAGAAAGAACATCAAAATCTGAAGCAACCATTCTAATGCAAAAAAAGGGGGAAATTTGAATGAACTGATGCTGCAAAAAAATAAATAAAATGAAAATTCGTAATACACAAATAAAGCTGTGATTGGTGTTGAATAACATTACAATCAAAGTAAGATTTATAAAAAAATAAATAAATCTTATTATTAGTTCTTAAACTAATGATAGATTTCTCTCCTTCTCTAGCTCTGTGAGCCGGTCAGCAGGCTACCAACCTGCCGGTACTTTCGGGACGTGGCGTGGACGTACGCCACTTATCCGGACAACTCAACAAAGCAAACAATGCATTGTATGTGCCCCAAGAACGGCGTGGGATATATATTCAAGCACGAAGTATACAACACGCCAGAGGGACCAGCTGTACTTTATTTTCTGGCATGCTCACCTCAAAGCGTAAGTATTTTTTTAAGTTCAATTTATTTTGAATGAAACCTATGCTGCTCAACTGAAACAAGAAAGGAATATATTTTGCATTTAACCATTTTATTTTCAACAAATGATCATTTATTAATAGACAAACACACACACACACACATACACACACACACACACACACACACACACACATATATATATATATATATATATATATATATATATATATATATATATATATATATATATATATATATATATATAAAGGGTGTTTTTTTAGAGATATCGAACTTTAAGTTGGCAACACTATTTGATATGTGTGCCATTTTGATAGCTGTCACTTGTTTTGTGTTCAGTTTGGTTTGCCATTTCATCATGAATAGACAACAAGACGGTGTAACACGCCACAGAGCGCGTGTCACAATTGATTTATTGAAAGAAACGTTCGGTGAACGAATAATTTCGCGTAATGGACCCGTGAATTGGCCTGCAAGATCATGCGATTTAACATCGCTTGACTACCTTTTGCGGAGCTATGTGGAGTCTCTGGTCTACACCGATAAGCCACAGACGATTGACGCCTTGGAAGAGAACATTGGCCACCTTATCACTGACATACGGCCTCCACTGCTGCAAAAAGTGAGAAAATTGGACTTTTCGATTGGACTTTCTCCGAGCCAGCCGAGGTGGCCATATGCCAGAAATCATATTTAAATAAAAATGGCAAAGAATCATCTTTCGAATAAAGCAACATTCATGGCAATTAAAAACATTTAACTGTGTTTTATTTGAACCTAAAGTTCTCTACCTTTAAAAAAAACACCCTTTAATATATAAAGTACATTCGAGGTAGTGAGAAGCAAAGGGATGAAAGAACCAAAATTAAATGTTTGGAGGTAACCAGTACAAATGATGAGAAAATCTCTCCTCTGTTGTTGCTGCAAGAGATTTTACTAGCAACCTTGGTATAATATATAGGTGCTGCTAAACAGCATGATTTAGAAAATCCTTTCAATGAAAGCCTAAAGTCTAATACCTAAGACCGGAACTTTGAACGCGTTTTTTTTTTTTTTTTTTGCACCAAACTTGACAATGTCCACTTCCATCTCATTACTTCTAACTGTCCCATATATGGTGAAAAATATTTTCTAAAAACGCTTTTCTACGCTTCCCTCGATTCACGTCATTAATAAACGCAGTTTTAAAAGCTGCTTTTTATTTACTTATTTTTCGCCACACACCAGTTTATGTACAACTTACAATAATTTTCTAAACACGAAAACTGGATGTTTCCACAAGTCGTGTTAGCTAGAAAATAATTTTTAAATGTCTCACTCCAAAGCTAAAAATAAATAAGAATAAAAAAAAAAGTTTCGTAACGCTAATCTCGACTCAACAAAAAGCAAAAATGCAACTTTGAACTTCGTGTGGAGTAAGAAACTGAAGAGTATTCTAAGAAAAAAACACTTTCCGAATATTTGATGTGTTTTAATTACTTCTAAAAAACAAGGCTACGCTACTGCGCAGAAAGGAAAAGAATAATAACCTAGCCAAAAGGATAGCCCGATGACAGGTGACAGAGAACAAAAATATGCGGGTATACAGCTGTAACCAGAGCTCTTGTGTCAATATCATCATATGAACATAACCAGAGCAGCTGTTGTTTCATTTGCGTGACAGCTACACAGTTTTTTCTTAGCCAATTTCAAGGAAAAATCTATTTTTATAGGAGAATAAGAAGATAATAAACAAATACAAAAATGATGAACTGGAAGATGTTCTTACTAGAATCTTTTATACAGGAAATACCTTATGTGGTTTTATGAATAAACTGTGGCTACGACTTTTGTTTCGAAATGAGTGGCGCAGCGAAGGGGGATTTTGGGGGTAAAAACATCCCTCAGAGGCATTGTTTTAACGAAAATGCAAATTATAATACAGTAGTTTATGCATATGAAAGGACTGTTTTGATCAAAAATACCCCCTTCAAAAGGTATTTTTGACTTACAAAAAACTTTCAGAAGGTACTTTTGATTAAAGAAAACGCCCTTCAGAAGGTATTTCTGACTGCGCAAATGAACGTACGAGAGTAATTGTGTGAATTTCAAATTCCCTGTCAAATATACTAAAATCTCACCGTAGCAATATCCGACACAATGGCAAATCCCTCTATAACGATCACATCTTGAGCTCTTCATGAAATTGTGAACAATTTATCGTTAATCACCCTTCAATTTTAAGATACTCTTGGCAGCTTTGAATCTTTGAAAAACGCTTTTTCTCCTCCTCAAGAACGGTTGTTATTTCTGAACTTTTCGCAACGATAGTTGAGTCTCGAATAGCTTTGGGAATCGAAAGAAAAATTCTCGTTTTTTTTTTCTATGTCTTCTTGTGCAACGGATGATAATTAAAGAAATGCGCATGTTTGACATATCTTCCCAGGGACGGACATTCCATCCCACGTCAACATAACGTTTGGGATATTTTCCGGTCACCAGTGGCGAGTTAGAAGCATACTTGTCAGTCGTCACTCCTTTTTTTTTTCAGTAGCCATTTTCCTTTTTTTCATTTGCCATTTTGTTTTTCTTTGTAAACCCCCTCTAAAATAATAACAATAACTGAACAGCAAATTAGCTTTTAAATTGCGACTACAATACATACAAAGTATCAATCAGTTGAAATAGAGGTCAATAAAACTAGTAAATGGCAATCGGTCGGTGGGTTTGGAGAAAGTGTCGACCGGGTGGCGAAAGACACTTATATTTTTAGTCGCCTCTTTTTTTTTTTTTTTTCATTTAGACGTCATGTGGCGAGTGGTAACCGCTAATCTCCATCTTCACCATCCCAGTAGTATTGCGGCCAAACGGAATGGCCAGTCCACATTTCCTTCGATCTTGCTGTTTGGGTTTGAATTTCCAGTTTCTCCTCCAATACGTGGCAGCAGCGTTTAGTGAGGGTCGGCGGAAAAACAAAGGCCGGATACGGGTCGTGACTTCGCAAAAGGAATGAATGGAGAGACGAATTCGGCAGGGCAGCCAACGTACACTGCACTTCCTCTTTATTAGAACGGCCACTTGCGCTGCCTCTTTCTTCGACGAGAGAAAGACAAAACGGAGGAAGTGCGAACGATTTCACGAGAAAAGCTCCACCTTGCTCGCTCCCCGCGGGAATTACTGGACAACAGGACACACCTTCGACTCGAAAGACACATGATCTAGCACCTAGGAGCTTCCCTTCGAAATCATTCGGCTCGGCAGGCACAAAGCACTCCAGCTGTGCGATGTTATTGTTTTTCGGATATTGTTCCCGACATCACCCTCACAAGAGCATTACCGTCTTCAGCATCAGCAATAGAGCCGAAGGGAAGAAAAAGAAAGGCTCTGTCCTATCAAATTATGAGAGAAGAAAAAATACGATATTTTCATTGAAATCCCAAGGACATTTTTTTTTGTCTTGTTCATAGTTTTTCTTAGTTTACTTTTAGATTATTTGTCCGAATTCAGAATTAAAAAATATTACTTTCAAATGATAAAAGATGAGAGCCTCTTTATTTCTAAGTGCGTAGAACCTTGACACGTTTTTTGAGGAGTAGACCTTTTCTCTCGATGTTTATGGAGGCATAAGTAAACAAATATATATAAAAATATATATGGCCTCATCCAGGGCCTGATTTTCAACAAAAAGGGGGGGAGGGAGGGATTGCCCATAAACCTGTACTGTACAGTTCAAAGTTATTGAAAAAACTTTGTTTAAGCATTCAAGATTCATGATGGTATTAAGTAAAATTCACAAGTCTCAAAATGTAATTCTTTATTTTCTGAACATAAAATATTCTATTACAGCTTCCATGCACTACTCATGGTTTCAACTGACTTTAACACATTAAAAAGGAATGAAAAAAAGCACTGCATCAAGAGCGGTTACGGTTATATAAACAATGCTACCAGTTCAAATCGAATTTACATAAATAATTCTTAATAATTCATAATAATGTCCTGTTCTCCAACCTGCTCCGTTTAGTCTCCCTAGCCAAAATGGATCCTCCGATTGTTTTTCTCTCAAACCTGCCGTGTGAGCGTTGTCTTAGTCGTATTTTTGTTTTAGCAAACAGGGTCGACGAGAGGCCATGTCTGTTTAGTCAGAAACTAGGAGCTTGGCCTTTGGAAGGCAAGAATTGGAAGCAGTATAAGTTTAGGCCCGGCAAGGAATCAGAGCCGTATCACTTCAACACGTTTAATGGGGAAAGAACGGGTTCGGGGGATTATATTGACAACGAGCCCGCCTTGGCTCTCGGCGGCCCTGGTAGCGCAAAGTAAAACAGATTGTATTTTTGAAATGCAACAGCATTTACCAAATTCACAAAATTCAACCTAATGGTACACTTTTATTTGAAGTAATTCCTTTGTTCCAATTGCTTTTTCTCCAATTTCCAATTTTAAATCTCTCTTTTTCTTCCCACAGAAAATGCGCTGCCAGAGGAAAGAGCCCTGCCGACTCTTCACCATCAAGAAGAGGCCGGACGTAGAAGAGGTCAGTACCAACACCATTTGCCAGTGTCCGCACGGACACCGCTGTCCGCAGCACCACAGCGAACCATCGGTCATCCTGTGTCCGTCCAGTTTCAGCGACGAACACATAAGGACATACAGTGGTTACTGCACTTCGGAGCTGTGAAGACCGTGTTTTAAACTCGTCTTGGCTTATAAACTGTTGCAGCACAGACCGAGAGCGAGAAGAAACCAACAAAAACTGAAACTGTGTAATTAATACACACAAAATGGAACACTGATAAGCAAGTGTCCTCCTAAAAGGATCTGTATGACACAGAAAACTTTTCCAAAAACTTGCAGACAAATCAATAGTGGCGTAAAAGTTGAAAATCGGAATTTTATGTAAATTTATTCAAGTATTATTTTTTCCTCCGCAAAAATATGCTCCTTTAACTAGCAGAAGAATCTGATTTAGCACCGGCTTGTTATGGCGGAAGTGTACAGGAGCGCACCCAACTCAAATTTTTAGAATTTGCCGAACGGAACACCAAACCAAACTTTGCCAAATGAAACACCAAATCGACGAATAAGGAAATTTTTGGGAGGTCGCAGCGACTTCCCGTGAGCTACCATCGGGGCAGTCTGACATACTTTCAAGAACAATGCTCATAATTCTTCTTTGATATCTTCTGTAACTTGATCTGCTTATGTAGTACTTTCATACTATGAGGCTTCCTATGAGATGAGCTGACTCAATATGCATTATATGCTTCCCTTTGGTTTGTTGTCGACGTTCCGGCAATATAGTTACTACATAGAATATTTTGCGCAACACCTACCTGCAGGTTCTGTCTTCCATAAGGGGAGAAAATGCCATATTAGTTATGTCTGTTTTTTGTAGGATCTCCAATCAGTAGCGTTTCACATGGTTTCATATTTTATATTATTTACCAGTAAGCCTCATGGGTTTTTAATTGTATTGTCAGTTTAACTTTGTTAACTGGTCTTCATCCACTATCGTAAACAAAACATAAGCCTTAATTCAACTAGGAGAGAATCAAGCTTTAGTTAAGCAATTGAGCAGCGCAGCAAGTTAAAAATCAATCTGGCTCTAAATTTACATATTTTACAAAATTATAAAAAATAATTACCAGAAAATAAAACTGAGTGATTAGCCCCATTAACGCAAAATAGAATTGGAGAAGTAAATTGAAATATTTGAAAGCATATTTATGATTAACTAATATTCCAAGTAAGCTGATTTTCCACCTTATGGTAAATGAATATTTAAATGGCACCCGTAATCAATAGATACTCAAAATCGAATTTTAAATGCTCATCTTGTTTTGTCCTGTTTCGGTAAGTTGCAGATTTTTTCAAACAAAGTGAAACATCATTCTCTTCTTTTTAAAATTTTAAGCTTTTTACGCCATGGTTTAGAATAAAAGTTTAAACATGAATAAATAAATAAATAAATAAAAAGTAAAAAAAAAACTAAACAAATAAATAAATTCATCTGTTCAAAAAAAAAAAAAAAAGTTGCGCCAAACCGAAATATGAACTTGATAACAACTCAATTTCTAAGAAATAAAGAAGGAGAAAAGAGAAGAATTCCATTAAAAAATTGGTATACCGCTATTGAGGATATTAAAACTAAGAAACATTTTTTTGAAAGTGTAAAAAATAGTTCATTCACCGTTCTTCTGAATATTAAGATTCACCAGAAGCTAATTTCGGCATTCAACACACATTGTACATGACATACTCACAGTTTTTTGTGAAGCAAGACTCAAAATAAAAACTTTAAAATATCGTAAGTAAATGTTTTTTTTTTTTTTACTATCTCCTTCACACAAATAGACGACGTTCGCAATCAGACTCACAATAGATTCATTCCATTTTTATGAATCTCACAAGTAAGATTCCAAAAGCTCCTCCAAGATCACGACCTTAGTGTCAGAAATCTTGGGAAATCCCCACTCAAGTAGCGCCTAGGTAGACTGGACACGGCCCAGTGGTCGAGGGCGGTCAGAGGTGGAGCCCTTTCCCGCCAGATGGGGTTGGAGAGAACAAACCTTGGGAATGACGACAGACGATCCTTTCCCATGCTCGCGAACCACGACGGAGCGCACCAAAACCATTTTCTCAAATAGGGTAAGGTTCCAGAGTTTTGAGAGATTATCGTTTGCGTGGGAGACTTCCGATTCCCAGAGGGTCTTCGAGAGGAGTGTTTAGAATGTTACGGAGGGGGTGGAGGCTGGTTTTGGGGAAGGATGTTGAAAGGAGAGAGAAAAAAAAATCCTAATAGGGTGAAGACATATAACTATGTATTCCCTATTCAAATGAAGCTTCATCAGAAAGAATTAAATTGAAGATTCATCCGCCGTAAAATTCATTTGCAATTGTTATCGAAGGGTGGTGGCTGGCTTTGGGGAAGGATGTTGAAACGAGATAAAAAAGAAAATTCTGTCCTAAATGGAGCGAAAGCAAATAACTATGTATTCCATAAAAAAGCAACTTCTTCAGAAGATATCAAATTGATGATTTTATCAGCTACAGTAAGTTATTCACCATAAATGATAGTAAATTTCATTTTTTTATTTAATTGTTCTTTTTTTCCCGACAGAACCCTTCAATAATCCTGAACAATCACTAGTAGTAAAGATATCGGTGAAAAATATTACTAATTGCTATCAAATTCTAGTATTTTACAAGGTGGTTTAATTTTTTACTTAACATAATTATTTTAGATAGAATAATACCCCGTTACAGTATGTTTGAATTTCTTATAGCCGTTGTGCAGGACATAAATAATAACACGTTTTGAGGAACATCAACTAACCCTTAGCGCAGCTCCAGTTCTTTGAGACTCCCTGGTTCCTCCGAAACAGTGAAAAACTGCCGTATTTGCATATTTCCTACATAAGTGCAAGAAAAGTAAAAGGTTATGAAATTTGTACAGTTTAGTTAGTACTATGAATATTCTGAGGACACCATTTTACAACAGTCAAGAAAGTTACTAGAACCAGAGTTTTTGATTTTAAAATGAAAATATTTTAATACAAATTATAAACGAATTTCGTTAAGAAAATTCAGAGCCCTAAATTCAACATTGACATAAATTGTTATTTTTCAAGGAAAAAGTTTGAGTGCGTCTAAGGTATCAAAGAAAAAGTTCATGAGAATTCGAATTTGGTGAAAGAGCTCTAGTTTAAGTAATCCAAAACTTAAACTTCATGTTTTTAGCATTAAGGAACATTGACAGAAAATTAAAATAGCTTCATTAGCCGAACTAAAAAGTGATCATTTTCGTAGCTGTAACGAATTTTCTCGACTAATAAATTCTAAGGGTTTACTCCATTTACATAATGTATTATACTGTAATGTTACATAATATACAATTATATTGTTACATAATAGAATTGATAATGATTTCACTTACTTCGAGAGGAAAAAAAGAAACATTGTTTGAAATTACGAACCTTTGTTCAAAACTTAAAATAAGAATAAATGTTTCATGTACCCAAACAGAAAATAAATTCAATGCAGTAACGCATTGAAAATGGCGCATTTGCAAGCAATATCAAAATGTACAGAAGCAAATTGCAATATTATATGTTTATAGTAATGCTATCGGCCATTGTTATCTTGCTTTGACCAGATGATTTGTATCATTTTGTACAATGTTTTTGTAAATATTACCATAGTATTTTAACTGCTTTTTGGGGCAGAAAAAGAGAGGAGGAAACATATATAAGTGTGCATACGTGTGTGTTTGTGCCATATTTCATTGTGTTCTGAATTTTCATGTCAGATTGTCAGTTAAATGTTTTTTTTTTTTAAAATAATTATGTGTATGAGTTCTTTTGCAGTCTTTTGAACTTTTATGGAGCATTAGAGATGAACGAATGTCTGAAAAAATAAATATTACACGAAAAAAAAAAAAAAAGCTTTCCAACATTACATGAGCAACAATGGTTCTTTTAGATAAAATGTAGCACACCAGCAGCCGTTACATAATTTTTATGTATGTCTCTTTACAATTATTATTGCTTTAAGCTGTAATGGTTTGAAAATCAAAATTTAACTTACTTTCCCTTAAAACTAATTAGTTCATTTAGGCACACCGGATAGACATTTACAGAAAATTACGGATTACAATGGAGTCGTTTCCAATATTTTAAAAGCATTTTTTTCTGAAAGAACATGCTTAAAAACATAGGATCTAACCATTTTTTAAATAATTTGTTAAAGTTTAATATTTTTAAAAAAATACTTAAATCGGTGTTTCATTGTTTACATTTCTTGCCAATGACATCACAAATGATGAAATGCCATTTTGTGTTGCCATTCACTGAGCAAAATATTAAATTACCTTCTTTACTCACATGTGTTGGCAACGATATGGTTGATAGCAAGCGTAGAGCGCAATTTTAATTCGCTTCCTGATTATCATAACGTGGAAACGCGGTACAAAGATGCGCCAAAAAGCATCATTTGTGACGTCATATAGACCTTGCGTTGTTTGAAAAATCGGACATTTAAAAAAAATAATTAAAAAATAACTGTTGGAAAAATGAAAGAATTTTCTGGGTTCATGGTTTTTTTTTTGCTTATTCTATCAATTTCACTGACTAAAAGTACTACTTTTGATTCAGAACCCCATTCAATGGGGTCGTTTCCGAAATTTTAAAAGTATTTTTTTCTGAAAGAGCATGCTTAAAAACATAGCATTTGACCATTTGAAAAATAATTTGCCAAGGTCTAATATTTCTTAAAAATTATTTTAATTGTTGCGCAGATTCAATTTCTTTTGTCCTTATCGAACATTTTAAAAAATGAACAAAAAATTCAACGTTTTGAAAATAAAAGATTTTTTATTCGCTCCATGTTATTAATTTTTGGCTCATTCTATCAACTTTAGTGACTAAAAGTAGTATTTTTTACTAATGGAAACAACCCCATTCAATTCAATTAATTTTATTTCAACCAAGGGATTTTTTTTTTTTTACAAAAATTCATTTCACAAATAAAATAAAAGAAAATACATTACAAACATCGGTATATTTTGCCCTGTCTATTCGAAACTCCCTGAATGAGTAGATGAGAAAAGGCTATAACAATAGCCAGACTAGCTCCCACCATTCAGAAAGGAACTTTTTCTTTGGGGGGGGGGGGAGTTTATAACATAAAATAATAATTAAAAAAAAATAAATATTTTCAACTTTTAATACTTCTATAATTTTAACGGTATGTTACGCAAGATATCAATTTCATTACGCAAAATTGTTTAGAAGAGTACACGAAATAAGAATCAAAAATATTAGAAAGTTCATGCAAATCACAAGTAAGACTCAAATTCAAAATGAAATTGGAGATATTCGTACACCTCTAAAGCACACAAAATGGATTCATTTATAGCGTTTAAAACGCTCCATACTTGCACTCTGTTTATTGTTCCATTATAATTGTTATCGTTTGTGCCAATAAGAATGTAGCTCATTCAAAGAATGAATTTAAAAAAACATACTGGCGACGAATTGTTATGTATAAATGTATAGTGTACAGAAAATAAAAAAGAATTAAAAAATTCTACCTCAAGAAGTGTGTTTGTCTTGCTTTTTTCATGTGATGAACAATCTTTTCTTTCATTTAAAACACATTACATATACACCAGGGACGAGTTAGTAAATTTTCTAGAACCGGAACGAGAATGAGAAGTAATAGAATCCTGCGTCATGACCAATATTATGTCAAAAGAGATTCTCTCCTCCTCTGCAGAAAAGCAGTGCCGGAACAATGTTCCGGTTTGTAACAAATATGCATATTTTGAAGCAACTTAGTTTTGAAAAAAAAAAAAAAATGCAGTCAGACAGTTGTAGCTTACTTTTAAGTAAATTGACTCTATTAGGAAAACCTGTTTGAGTCGATTCTGTTAGCTGCCTTTGGTATGGGTATGGAAATGTGAAAACACTGTCATAATTTTACTAGCAAAAATACTATTTGATGTCTAAGCTTTAGAGAATAATAAAATTCAGTATTTAGAAGATGACAATAAGTCTTAAATAAAGACAATACCGATATGAACACGAGATGATTAGTAATTTTGAATCTATATGCGGTAACGATCCTTCAAAAAATTACATAGATCATTACAAACTGCAATAAGAGAAAAATATAATCATGAACGAAAAAAAAAGTAGGAGAAAAGGGGGCACATGTGAAATTTTTTTTTCATTTCTTAATTTCTCAGAAAATATTTTCAATTTCTCACAGAAAAAGGGTCTCCATGATTGAATAGTCTTTTCTTTGTGCTATGTAATTTTTTCAGATTTTTTAACAAATTATTTCCATATTTTATGGAATTTTTAAAAAATGTCTTCTTGTTTACATGCGCCCCTATGAGGGGGGGGGAGGCAGATGTGAACAAGCTTTTAGACAAATGTGAACACAATTGAAAAATGCAGGACGAGCATCACATTTCAACGAAAAACTCGTTATAGTGTAGCATATATGTATATACTAAATACATTCAAGGGCTTGTAACCTATACTGTCAGTTTGAACTGCACAGCAGCTGTTATTAAGAAATATTTTTTTCTGAATTGCAAAACTCTGCTCACTGTCAAATTTTAAAGTTTCATAGCATGTTCTAACCATTAGATCGTCAAGAAAAAATCTTATAAGACTACTAAACAATGTGAAGAATATTTTATTATGTAAAGTTTATTCTTGTTATATAGTACGTTTCAGCTTCATACAGAATGTGATGATGAATTTAAAAATTTTTCTTAACTTCAGTTTTTAGTTAAAGGAAAATATTTTGTCTTTATTTTTCGTGAAAATATTATGTACCACTAAATTTTTAGCCAACTATTTAGTAATTAACAAATTAAAAAAAATAATAAAATAAATAATTAGTAATTATGTAATAATAATTAACAATAAATTTACAAACTGATTGCAGCAAAACAATAATTATAAATCTCTACATCTCTTTTAACACTAATAAGCCTACATTGATATTTATATTTTCGGAGAGGATATGGGAGCTGTTCACATGTGCCCCTACATGTTGCGTTCACAAGTGCCCTGGCATCTACTTTAGAACTAATTTTCAACTATAATGAAGTATTAATTTTATTACAAAATTTAAACAGTGGCATAAATTAATGTGAATGTTCTTGTAATGGTTTGCAATAATTAAATTTAGCTTATTAATTAGTTTTAAACATAACATTAAGTCTGGACCTCTGGTCACTGTTTTGATTTTTCATCTGCAAAGATTATTTGTAAATGTTCTTCGGTTTATGACCTCGATTTCTGGAAGCTTACTATATTTGGAAAAATTCTCATTCTCTTGTCAATGATTTTTCCAGCACTCCATTTTTTCATGATATTCGGAAACAATTTCTATAATTGCCTTTCCTGTTTCTTTGGTATCTCGCACTCTTTTTGTCTCCTGGGTTCTGATTGGTTGTCTCTCCCTTGCTTTGAGCCCGGAGTGTCTAGGCTGTTCGCTGATTGGTTGTTTGATGTCTTGTTCCTGTATTCTTATTGGTTGGCCCTCTTTGGTATAAATATGGTGTCCACCTGGTTGTTGTCAGTTCTCTCGCAACTTCTGGTTGTGTTGGTGAGCTTTTTGCACTGATGAAGAGGCTCCATTGTAGCCTTAAAGTAGCTATATGCTATACTTTCTCCAATATTTGTGCTTTATTTACGGTTTTTTTTTCCACCTTAATCATAGTTTAAAACATGTTTTTACATGAAGAAGACAGTGATAAAAGTACATCAGCATCTGCTAAAACAAAGCTGTCACCACAGGAACATAAACAGGCTCCTTGCTCTGAAAGTTTGATTGAATAGTAGGGCTGGTACTGATAATACTTGAGAATTTTTTGAGCTTTTTTGCTTGACGTTATCCTAGTAAAACATACTATGATCACATGTGCCCCCTTTTTCCCTACATTAAAAGACACGTGTTTGTCTTGCCTTTGCTACATTGAAATATCCAAAAATGATAGCTAGTTGCTTAGCAGCATTAAAAAGATTGGAAACGAATAAGTAAGACTACTAAGGCATAAAGAAAAGCCACAAGAAATGTGGTATACGATGTAAACGACGAAACGCCCTCTTGAATTGTACAATTGAGACAGTGAGAAGCAGAGGGATGTAAGTGGCAAAATTAAAAATTTGGAGATAACTAGTACAAATAGTAGGGGAACCTCTCCTCTGTCTTAGGACAAGATATAGTACATACAGCCCTGGTAAGTGCTGCTGTAGAGTATGATTTAGAAAAAAAAATCTATGCAAACCTACCTACTGTCTGACCATCGATTACATGGAAAGGCTAATATCCTGTTTATAGGCGGAAATTGAAGTATCTATTAGTTTATAGGGGTGTTAGTTGGTTTGTTTCAGATGCGCACTTTTGCCTCTCTACTATTTAGCCTTAGTTTTGTACAAATGCAAATTTGCTCACAGCAACATTTTTTAAATCTCAAGTATATTCGATCTTATATTCTCACGGCAAAAATTGATTGATTTATTTATTCACAATCAAGTTTTGAGCTTACCATTTTGCTTTTACGTTCCTGAACGAAATGAAAATATTTTCTTTTCTTTTTGTTGTTTCCATGGTAACTATTTTTGTTTCCTCTTATTTTATTTTTGAAAATGCAATAAATGAATAAGGTACTAGTGACATTATAAAACGTGTGCATCAAAATCCCAATCGTTATTTTCCCTTCTCCCCTGCTGGATTCATTCAGATGGAATCGTCTTTACTTGGCATGGCACATTGTCAAATTACATACAATCCGTGGTCAAACAGTAGGATGCTATCCTTAAACGCGTTTTACCTAAAATTTGAAAATGTCCACTTACATCCTTTGCTTCTCACTGCTTCAATGGACAAAAGTCCTGTAGGGTTACATCTTACTGACACTGTTATCTGGATGTGAACATATGGTATTCAACCTTTATAACTCAGGCCAGGTCACAAGCAAAGCGTTGATAAAAATTAATTTGGGTAATTGGTTTAAATAGTTTAAGAATGTCGCTGGAGTCATAAAACGAAGTACTTTCTTTGCCCTTGAAAATATGGGTGTCAATAGTTTTTGGGAACCTCATGAATCTATTGGTAAATCAGGATCTGAGCACAGGTCAAAGACCGCGTTGTAAAGAGATGAAGAAGGGGGTTCTAAAGACTAATTCCCCAAAGAGGACAATGGTCAAAACACATTTTGGGAGCCTTAGATAAATCCAACCCAAGCGGATGCCTTGAACTAAATTATGAACATTTTCGTCTTTTCTGCTCATTTTTTATCGCGTAGGGGTGTAAAAACATAAGAACATCATAAATAATGTTTTGCGTACAGCTTTTATTGCCTCAGTTCTCAGTAAGCAACACGTCATAAAAGAAGAAAACAAGTGAAGATCAAGGAAATGTGGTCGTGCTTTACTTGCAAGAACATATTTTGATGGCCCTCTTGCAATTTGAAGGAAACAATAGCGAGCTCGCTTACAGGAGTTGCGTCAAAATTCGGTAGAATTCTGTTGAAACTGTTCTTCAGAGAAATAACTCAGGTTCGCGAATTCAAAAATGAGCAGTTTTTTTCCAGGAGCTTCCCAAACGTAAAATCCTTAGTATGATTAAAATGTAAGGCACAAATGCCAATGAGGATTGCATAGTTTATAGGTGAAACAAGAAAAAAAAACGCATTTTCTTTCATGCGAAGAAATAATGTTATACTGCAAAAACATATTAGGCTTCCTCACGAAAAATGAAGTCACTGCAATTTTGGTTGAAATCATGATCAATTTTGTGGTCATAACTCTTATACTTCATAACAGTTTAAGAATCATCCATGAGTCATGGCAAATGAATTTCTCGAAATTGTGGTTGCAACACTATAGTTTTTAGCTTAATCAGAGTCTTCATTTAGGTGGTTAACTGCCCCCCTAGCTTTGAGAAATTAATGAATTTATATGAATGATATCGCGTTGTGGTCGTGATTTTTGGTGTTGTTCTGTTTTTTAATATAATATGCATTAAGTATTGAGTCCCCCCCCCCCAGACCCGTCATTAGGAGATTATGGAGGAGGGGGAGGGGGGGAATTGAGTCCATCTGGATTTAAAAAACATAATGTCATTAGGATTTTTGCATGGATTTTGATTTGTGATCCTATAAACTGCATTGAGTACGCATTCTACCCTGAAAAAGGGTGTGCCAAGTGACGCATGGTCAACAAGCAGGCTTAAATAAAAGGAAAAAAAAAGTTAAAATTTCTCATTAATGTGCAGAAAAGAGCTATTTTATGACTCAAAATTTAAATTTAAACCTCTTAAGATTTTTTAAATAAAATTCCAAAAATTCCGTCATAATTATTGATTGGCGTAAAAAATCCGTTTAACTGGATTTTTAAGAGCGCGAAAAAAATCCTATGTGAATTCCTAAGCAACAAAGGATTTCTGTGCCAAATTTGGCAAAGATCCGACGTAAACTATGGATTTCTATAAGGAACACGCAGACACAAACAAAACCATTTTTTAAAAAATAGATTGGGTTTTTTTAGGCTAGAAAAAAAAAAAATATCCTCCATTCTAAAATTATTTTCCGTAAAATTCTTGGTGTCCAAGATCTCATTCCGAGAGTTATTTTTTCACGTCCGGAGATAAACGTGTGGGCCGAGCGAGTGGATTCATTCATGAAAAATAATGCCATCCATTAAACGTGATTGCTGCACTTCCGCTGGAAAATAAGCACTTTACTGGAGCAAATGGACGTTCCACGCAGAGAGAGACACTTGAATGAAGTAAGATGGCAGGGAAAGAAAAAAAAGAAGAATAGCAAAACTCATCATGAAGAAGTATTTTCAAAGCTGACATTTCCCCCCTTAAATAGTCGTTTATGATGCTTGCTTGATTTTGCTGTTGACGGACGTTTTGGTAAATGGTCACAACGCAAAATTGAACTCAATGATGCATTTGATGACTGGGTTTAAGGAGATTTTGAGATTTTTGTGGTAACATCGAAAAGTTAAAATTGTAACACCGTTTATACGTTTTTGAAGGGATTGTATGAAAAGAGCGTATAAATGAAAAAACGTATAATAGATACGTTAATGTCTATTACACTCTGCAGGGACCAATTTTAAAAACTTATAATTGGTAAAAACGTACCAAAGAGAAACGTATAAACGGTGCTTTACTACGTACACATATACTGTGTGATTCTGTGCAATATTTTAACTTTTAAATTTCAACACAGTGTGTTAACAGATAGCGTTTATGCATGCGCGCATCATCTAAGCTCAGAAATAACAGTATATATCCTATTGTTGCTCCGATATCTTATGTGAAAAAAAAACGACTCGCCGTTCGAACTGTTGTTTGGAACAAATTATGTACGAATAGCAAGGTTCCGCTATGTATCAAAACCAAGCAAAGTGACCTAAGAGCGAAAACACGACTGATTTAATTGTTCAAATAATAAACGCGAAAAAGAAAGAGAAAATAATAAGGTAACCGAAATCTTCTTAAAACAAAATGCAGTCCAAAACAATGAAGTCACTGAAAGTTTTATAAAGTTTCAGTGAAACCTTAAGTTGCTTTACGAACGTGGATTACTAGTTGCTGTTCATCTTTTTCTATGAAAGATATTCTACAAGTACTTGGGGGGAATTACGGCAAATGTATGCTCTTAACCAAGTTTTGTGTTTATAGTTCTTTCGAATAATCATAATATTTCGGAAAAAGATTTTAAAGCTCCTCAAAAATTTCGTATCTTTTATTTACAAATACAAAGTTGAAGATCCGTCCTACATCGTGAAGTAAACTTAGCTGATTTATATATATATATATATATATATATATATATATATATATATATATATATATATATATATATATATATATATATATATATATATATATATATATATATAAAAGAAAAAAAAATCTCGAAACTTGTGAATACAATTGAAAAATGGGAGCATCCTTCCTATACGACTAATTTTGGCTGATCTGAAAAAAATGTTCAAGTCTAGATTAGAGAGCTTCGAATCTTTTATCTTCTCTAGTTCTAGTTGTGTGTATGTAGGTGTGTGTGTATGTGTAGGTGTCTGTATGTATGCGTGTGTGTATATGTTTGTGTGTGTAGTTGTGTGATTGTGTGGGGGAGGTATGTGTATGTGTAGGTAGTGGGTTTGTGTGTGTATGTGTAAGTGTCTGTATGTATGCGTGTGTGTATGTGTTTGTTGGTGTATGTGTGTGTAGATGTATGTGTAAGTGTACGCAATTAAGTGACGCAACCTGGAGACTGTTTTCGCTACAGGAGCAGCATCGCGAGGCGGCCGGCCGACCGTGGTTCTGCAGAGGGGAAAATAAAATCATAGGAATTCAAAACTGTCAAGTGAGAACAATAAGCAATCGTGATTGCTCAAAAAAAAAAAAAAAAAAAAAAAAAAAACTGGAAATTTACGCATTTTGAATTGAACGCAATTGAAAAAATGGAAGCATTCTTCCAAAATGACTGAATTTTGGCTAAGGGAAACAATATTAAAAGTAACTCGAGAGTTTTGCATCATAAATTTTCCGATGCAAAGTAAAGCTTCTTTGTCAAATAACAGTGTTAACTTTTACTCCGGTGGAAAAAATGTAAGGCTTATCGAGAATTTCGGCAGCGGAGCCCCGAACATAAATTTTTGGGAAGGCAGAAATTTTCAATTTGCCGAAGGAACTCCAAATTTTGCCGAATGATGATAATTTTTCCGAATAAATCTCCAATTTCGCCGAATCGTCCGAAAAAAGTTGCCAAATAAGGATATTTTTGGGTGGTCACAGTGACCTTGAGCCTCTGAGTTTTTGATCTTCTATTAACAATTTCAAAATGAGAGCACAATCCTTCCTAGACGACTGAATTTTTGGATGATGTGGAAAAAATATGCAAGCCTAAACCAGAGAGCTTCGAATCTTCTATTTTCAGAGGCAAAATGGGAGCAGCCTTGCCAAATGGCATTGTAAATTTTACCCTGATGTGGAAAAAATTTCAAGCTTATCGAGAGTTTCGCCTTCCAATTCGACAGGGTAATTTTAACTGATGTGGAAAAAACGAAAAAGTTTCTCTAGATTTTCGGCACCCTTCATTTTCAAATACAAGAGCAGCACCCTTTCTATGTGACACTTTGAACGTTAGTTACATGAAGGCCCTTTAAAGGACCTTAATGTTGTTTAAACAAGCTCCGCAGCAACAGGTGCGTTTTTGAAAGAAGAAAAAAAAAAAAGAAAGTTTTTTTTTGTGAAGAGCTGCGTTTTAAAATATGCAACGTAGTGAAGGGTTTCTGAAGGAAGTGAGAAAGTAGGGGGGGGTGGGAGGGGGAATCGATAGAAAAGGTGCTGTTTCTGTGACATGGATTGGTAATGCTAGGGTTTCCTGACATGTAGCTTTGTGAAGGGCGAAAAATCGAATCTGGAGCTTCAACAAGTGCTTTTTTGATGAAAATATTATTTAAAAAAAAAAAATTCTTCGAATTTTTAAAATTAATTTAAATTTTGAAATTTTGAATTCAAATTATGTTTTTCGCAATCACGAGTTGAGACAGGACCCTACACATTGGTTACTACCCCATTCGCTTGTTTCTAGAAACGGTTTCTCTCCCTCCTCTTGGGCGGTAAAGTGTGCATAGTTGTGTATGTGTAGGCTTGTGTGCGTGCGTAGACCTGTGTGTATGTACACTGGCGTGTGTGCGTAAGTGTAAAGGTGCGCGCGTGTGTGTGTATGTGTATGAGCGTGCGTGTGTGTAGGACATGGACAACACCGACCAGGAGAAGCGGCTACCGGGAGGAGTCGCGCCTGCAGAGGATGGTGGGGTTGAAAAAGAAACCAAACATCAAGGACGGTCAAGTGAAAACAATTAGCAATCGTCATTGCTCAAAAAAAAAAAAAAAAAAAAAAAAAAAAAAGTTTTGTCGAAGTGAAAACAAGAACATGTACAACCAGAATAGATATACTCTTACCTTTTTGTCAATCTACCAATGATATCTATATTTCATTACGCTTGTTAAATGAAGTATTTTAAATTTTTTACTAATTTTTGCCGAATACAGACCATTAATGGCTGCTCAGATACAAATATGTCCACGGTATTTAACTGAAGCACAACAAAATTCAAATAAGTGAAAAAATTTTCGTTTCTAATTAAGAAAACATTCACATTTTGTTAAATTTATTCTTAAAAAATAAATAAATTAAAACAAAAATAAAATAAAAATAGACACACACACACGAAGCAGGAAAATTGTATGACGGGGGGGGGGGGGGGGGGGGGGGAGGCACTTTTTACTTCTACGGTGCACCCTCCAAAAACTCTCTGTATCCGCCCCTGGCTCTCCAGGAAAAGCATATGCATTTGAACCTCGTCAAAACGAACTCAAGGGGATCTTTGAAATTTATTAACCTTAGAGCAGGAATTAAAATGGAGGGAGCAAGTCCAATCATTGGCTTTGCAAAAGCTGACCCAAAGACCCCAAGTCACGTGACTCAACAACGACGAATGGTTTGCACGTTTTGAGTGAAACAAGCGAAAGAAACCTGATTTCTTCCAATGCTTTGCCTAACAATCTATCTCGCGACTTGGGGTTTCGGTTTCATGAATGAAAGTCTTCACTCCCTCCATTTTATCTCTTCTCAATGGTCTTATTAACCTTAACCGCAGTTCGTCTTCTCAAAAAACAGTGAATCGCTTTATGTGTGAATACAATATGAAGGGGACTGCAAATGTAGTTCGTCGTCAGGGGTGCCCACCCCCCTAAATATTGCGAAGACCCCTCCCCCAAAAGCAAGAGCCCCCCCAAAAAATGAGAAAAATTCCCCTCAAAACACTCCCCGTCCCCCAAAAATTTCAATGGCGCAGTCTGCGCCATGACTCCCTTGGTGGGCACCCCTGCCGTCGTAGCAGTATTTCGTTTTAAGTATGTTCGAATAAACGAGGGTCGAGTATTCATGCAGCAACCTACGGAACAATCCGTCGCTTTCCTTTCCGCTTGCATAACGTTATTTCTCTCGGGTCACCGAGAAAGATTACAATACCGTTTTAAGGCATCGCTAAGATAAATTCTCTTTGTGATGTTACTTAAAGTATGCGAAGAAAGCAAAAAATAGAAAGAGGCGTGTGTGCACAGGCGATGGAGAGTGAGGCAAGGAGAAGTGCACGACGGTCGTGAATCTTTTACGATTAAAAAGAAATGCAAGGAGAAATCCGCACATCTTCCATTTCCACACGCCGGAATTCCAGAGTAAGGCGAAGGCCGATGATCAGATCAAATCATCATCAACCTCCGCTTTGCCAATGGCCTCGAGAAAACATTCGTGAATCCATTTCATTGAGGGCGTTTGATGCACTAGCGCAAGCCAGAAATACCTTCTGGGGGGGGGGGGGATCCAAATTACCTTCTGGAGAGGTTTTTTGACCAAAATACCTTCTGGAGCGTCTTTTTTTTTTCAATCAAAACAGCCCTCTCATATGCATAAGCTACTGTATTAGAATTTGCACTTAAGTTAAAACTGATGCTTCTGGGGAGGGGGGGGGGGTTAAACTCAGCCCCAGCCCCTCGTTGCGCCACTGGTTTGATGAGAAAGATGATCCATAAGTTTTTTTTTTGCTTTCAACTGACGCTTTCTTATACATGGGTGCACTGAACTTCCATCTTTGGGAGGACGTAAATTCTCAATTTGCCGAATGGAAGTCCAAATTTCCACAGTGGCATCAAAAAAAGCTCGAAAAAAGCATCAGAATACAAGCAAAGATGTATAATTGCATTATGTTGTGAAAATCCAGAAGGATCAATTGCCCTCCCCCTCTGATTGCCCAAATTACAGGCCTGTATGTAAGTAAATTGAAATTGAGAAATTTGAGTGTCATGAAGATAATCATACAGCGTTCAACAAGAATATTAGCAAACGATAAATAAACTAAAATGGAATAAGTATCTACGTAATTCAATTTTGAAGCAAAGTCAGCAATATTTTAAACAACAAATAAATTTTGATTTCCTAGAGAAGAAAACCCAAGGAATTAAATATTTGGTTACAAAAAGTAGTAATAAAAAGTGTTAACAACATTTGAAATAATTAGCCTTAGTAAAAGCAAACCATCAACGTAAGATGGCTTGATAAGAAAGACGATAAATCACCATTTGGTAATGACACATTAAGTAATAGAACTTTTATTCTTAACACAACGATGGCCTAAATGTACAACACCTGTTTTCAAGAATTCTAAACTAAAATCAACGTTAGAAGCAATAAAATGATGAAACGACTCTTTTTGTCGAAAAAAGTTAAGGCACAAAATTTAAGCATTTTCTTAGAAGAAATGACGTTAGAAAGGGAATTTTTACTCAAAACAGCTAATTGTCGCTGTGTCAATACTTTATTTTAAATACTATTTGATGAACATTAGAAAATTCATATTAAGGACGTAGTCGACTTCTGGGTACATCAACCAAACAGTATAGAACCAGTAATCAATTTGCCATGGCTGACTATTGAAATGCATAAGAATTCAGTACCCAGTGGTTGGCCCCCCCTCTAAGAATTATTGAGTCTAAGAGGGAGTTTATTTTTCAATTAAAACATGATGTTTGACAATCCATTAAACCAAAAGTAAAAGCAAATTTACAGTAGAACGAAAAAAATGAAGGGTACTTAACGTTTAAAGATGATGTGTCTTCTTAACAAAAAAATAAACAGAATTATAAACTAGGATGACTAGCACATCATTTAAAATAAAATGACTCGTTACTACTTAAGAAAATGTACCCACAACTCAACTGTCATTGGATGATATTTGGGGACAGGAAAATGAATGTGTGAATGCGCCATATCCGATTTTGAGTTATTTATATAATATTTATAAGCAATTTTATGTCCTTGTGGCCGACTACTGTAGTACTTACCCTACTTACTTTTACTGTACGTAAACCATTTCAAGAATGTTGTTTGAAACTATTCCATTAAGAAACAACAAGGGTTCAAAGAAAAAGGTTGTTAATTTAAAAGGGTTCCACTGATTTTTTAAAAAAAGAAACGCTGCCCTTACGCTGTTGCCCCAGAGGCCAGACGAGGTAGAAATCCAGGGGATTATCAGGAGTTCGATCTGGATTTTATATCAAGAGAGAAATTTTATTCAGGTAAGGACACAATCAGGATTTTTTCCTTGGAAGGACAAGACAAAGCCAAAAGTAGAAAAAGACAAAAAATCATGCTGATGCTTGAAACTTTACCAAAATGAGGTTCAAGTGGATAAATCGCACGCCTAATACAACAACGCCACAAGTCAAAAATGGTCGATTTTGAGTTATACACATGTCCTGGTGTATTTTTATTAGTTCTATTAAAATTCAAGACAGCCACAAACGAAAAAAAACTTTTAAACCTTATTTTTGAGATGTGTCAGTGTGTTACTATAAGAATTTAAGCTAAGGCGCATTACATTTAAATTGATTTTTATCGAAAAGTAGTTTTTGCAGATGTGGCAGTGTTGTACTAGGTGTGCGAAATATCTTTGACGAAACAATAAATTTTAACGGTAGAAAAATTTCCATATTTGATTCAAAATGATATATTAATAATCTTAACCCTGAAAAACGAATTCTCCCCAGAGAAAAAAAAATACGGATTAAAATATCCAGTAAAAAAGACTACTGTAAAAAAAGCACGAATTTTCGCAACAATGAAGAAATCCGTGATTTCGCGAGCTGAAAATTTCGCAAATTTTGTATGAATAGAACCAAAACTCGATTATACACATAAAGTTGTATTTCGCGATGCTTAAATTTTCAAGATAACGGCTGCCTCGCGAAAATAAATATTTGCGTGGTTTTTACTTAGTGCTGCCATCTGGAGAGTAATTTAGCACGTATTTCTAAGCGCCATATTGCTGTATTTTGTGTTAACATGAGAGTTTACAACAGCCAGCTGGAAAGTTCGAGGCTGCGAAAATTTAGAAAAAAGAATTTCCAAGTGCACGAAATGGTTCAAATTCGGAATAATAATTCAAAGACATAAAGTGACTGTAAAGCATAAAAATACACGGTGAACTTTGCTAATGACGAATAATTCTGCGGCTATGTACTTTCTGTGACAACTAGTGATGTTCCGGATATCCGTATCCGTATCCACTACTTTTTTGACGGATCTTAAACGGATCTTTTCTATTCTAAAAATTCTTAAATATTTGAATAAAAGACTCTTATATTCCGTTTAAATTAGGTTTTATTCCCCGTTTAAATTGTAAGGTATCATTTCAGAAGCCAATTTGTACCCCCCATTGCAAAAAGAAACGGGTAATAAGCTTTAAAAGTGTATCTGTGTGTCTATTTGTGGCATCGTAGCTCTTAAACAGATGAACCGATTTTGATAGTTCTTTTTTCGTTCAAAATGTGACTTGATCGAAAGTGTTCTTAGCTTGGCCTCGTTTTTGCAGAACTTGAATTATCGGCAATATTAATGAAAACGGACTTAACGTTTTTCAGAATTATGGTAGTAAAAACTTATCCATACGTTAAAAATATTGGCCTCAAATTGAAAGAACTAAGTTTTCTGCGTTTGATATTTGTTTGGAACTTCCAAATTATGTACAGTAAAAGCTATAATCTTGTTAAGGAAATTTTAAATGCAATTCAAAGCCTATATACGCGTGATCGGTAGCTATTTCATAGTCGGATAAGGAGAAAAGCTCAATGACTTAAAATTTTTATCCGCTGTCAGTTCATATTTGTTAACAATATGTGTTCTGACCCGCGAAATCCATCTCAATATCAGGTCGGCCCTCTGGGACATGTTTTTTTAAAAAAGTTTTTAGTTTAATATTAGTTTCTGTTTTGATTTGGGGTTTCTGTTATTCTTCATTTTGGTTTTTCTCGGCATTCTACAAAAAAAGTGAGACCAAATTCTCTATTTACTGTTTGCAAAGGTGCTCCCGGCTCTGTTATTCTGTCGGTCGGAGTAAGTAGGGAGGAATGGGTCAGCGCTGCATTTATGCTGAAATAAAGTACGAAAAAGTATTTCTAGCCTGTTTAGTAGCAGCTTTACACTCTTGCTCCTGTATCCTACATCTACCGAGCAAGCTAGAAATAAATTTTCACATTCTATTTAAGCATTAATGCAGCGTCGACCCGTTCCTTCCAACTCTCCCTCAATTTTAACGGAGATTTCTTTAAAGAGTAAATCATAGTCTTGATTATATTTTCGCAATAGATGACATTTTTTGAAGAAACAGTGTTATTATTATGACAGGAATACCTTCCATAACAAATGAAACACTTGGATAGTTGAATTAGGTAAAAAAAAGAAAAAAAAACTCTAATTTGAATTCCGAAACTTTGAATTCAAATTATGTTTTTCGCAATCACGAACTGCGACAAGACTCTACTGGTTAGAGTTATTGTTTCTAGAAATGGCTCCCCCGCCCAAGCATGTACCTCCTCCTGGATGCTTACGTGTACATAGTTGTGTGCGTGTGTGTGTAGGTTTACGTGTGTGCACGTAGGCGTGTGTATGTGTGTAAAGGCGTGCGCGCGTAAGCAACTGTGTATGAGCATGTGTGTGTAGGACATGGACGCCACCGCCCAGCAAAAGTGGATTCCGGGGGACAGTGCTCAGGACCAGCCGCGCCGCCGCCGGTGGACGGTGGTGCTGCAGGCCTGGTCCAAGCTGAAAAAGGAACCGGAACATCAAGGACTGTCAAGTGAGAACAATAAGCAATCGTGATTGCTCAAAAAAAGAGATAGATCCGTATCCATATCCGCGGATCCTGACACTAATGATCCGGATCCGGATCTGTATTCGCGGATCTACTTTTTTGACGATCCGGCACATCACTAGTGACAAAAATAAAAAAAAGAAATACAAGTGTGCTAAAACAATTCTGGGTACCAGTGTGGGGGTATACGGAGCGCTTATATAAGATAATTCGCCTGTAGTTCATGGTTACTAAACTGATGAGTCAAAAAAGTAGGTGAACAGTGGCGGCGAATCGGGGAGGGGGGGGGGGACAGCCCCCCGCACTTTTTTCATCATTAAAGATTGCCTCAACGTTAAGAATTTCAAAACATTCTGGGTGTGGTTACCCGAACATTAACGTCACCTAATACTGTTTAAAAGTTCAGTTTTAAAACTTGAATTTTGAAAATTTTCCGGGAGAAAATCTCCGAGAGAAATCCCTCCTTTCTTTAAAGTCAAAGATCACCTAAATTTGCGTTATAAAAACTCCAGTCTGCGGAGAAAAATTCAGGAACAGAGCCCCCTAGATAGCGTAAAACTGCGTTTTTAAGACTCCAAATTAGAGAGAAAGGAAAAAAAAAATCCGGAGACCTTTTTCTGAAGTTCCCAAAGGAAGTTCAAGACTGGATTTCATCTGTTAAACAAAAAAAAAAAAAAAAAAAGGCTGAGAAAACTTCTAAACCCTATCGTTTCTCCTTCTGAAATCACGTTTTAATGGATGTTCAAAAAAATGTTTCAAACTTTGCAAAATTTCTCGGAGAGAACTCCAAACCCCTAGCTCTAAGTTTATTAAATATGGCTTTAATTTGCGTCTTTAAGATATCAGAGTTTAAGTTTTTTTTTCCGGGAAGAGCCTTCCATTTTGTAGGTGAAACTTCAGTCTCTGGATGCTGTGACTGAGCTGTTACGTGCTGCGTTCGTCAATAAGTTTCAGAAGGACCCGAGCCTGCGAGTTCTTATCTTGAGTGTATGTTTATACGACTTTCAGGTCTTCGAATTCATATTTTGAGAAATCACAAGCCTTAAAAAAATTTAAATGCAAAAAAATTGACATCAGTACGACCAATAATCATAAAAATTATCCAGGTATGAAACGCAGTCTTTTGTGATACAGTAGACACTCGTTTGACGCGGGGGGTTACGCGAAACGGAAATGCGAAATGTAAATTGAAACCGCGCAAATTGAGACCTAATAATAGTGTTAAAATAGGGGTTTGGTTCCGTAGATAACAAAATACTTCATTCTAGTGATGACTGATTGTATAATAAGTTTAATGTGTAGTTATATCGACTTTGCACAACGCGCATAAAGAAAACATAAATTAATTTCGTGTTCTGTTTATAAAGAGGAGCTGGCTATGATAGTCTTTTGGCAAGAATGTTTCTCTATAATTACTTGCAGAGCATTAAAACGCATCCATGATCACTTGCGTCATTTCCATGATAGAATCTTCCCTCAATAACAAATCTGAAAGATCATTTCTATTGTCTAGGAATGGCTCAAAATTTTCAATGTGAACGTTTTTGGTTGTGCGTCACCGACGTCGGTATCCTCGTTGGTTTTGGCCTCCTTTCTCACTCCTAAAAGCTCTTCTTCAAGTGAATTCTAAACTGTGTGAGTTTAATAACTTTACTTCTGGAAAAGCTCTGGAACCAACCGCATAAAATGTCTCCAGCGGCCCAAGCTCGATTATTAGCACGACAAAATGCAGTTGATTACGCGTAATCTACAATCTTTAGGAGTTTAGATTTTGAAAGAAGGGAAATTTTATCTGTTTGTATTGCCGCATCCGCGTAAAACGGAAACTCATCCGCGTAAAATAAAATAAAGGTGTCAAATCTTAAACCGCGTATAATCGAAATCGCGTAAAATAAACCCGCATAAAACGAGGTTCTACTGTATACCACTTTTCACTCGTGGTCTTCTAGATTTTTTTAGAGACTGTATGGAGTAGGGGTACTTAACCTTTCAGGCTCTGTGCCGCCCACCCCCTGAACACAGATGTGACCTTACACTCCATTCCCCTACAAGATCACCATATGTGGTTAATGCAAGAGTAAAATCAAAATTTGAAACTGAAGCTAGTTGGGAAAGCTGAAACTGGTTATAAATATAGATAATTTCGCACAAAAAAATTGATATTGCTACACAATACTTTATGTTGAACCTATTCTTATTAGAACACATGAAATCAAAGAACTAAATACAAATAAATTGGATGCAATCTAGGACCTAGATGAGATTAGCATGCTAAACCAGTTACTTTCACAACATCAATAGAAAGATTACCACTGTTTGTTCTTGACAAGTTTTTAAATATTAGGTTGTAACTTGCTTTGTTAAAAAGAGCACCACAGAGCCTTACTCGATATTGTTACAAATTCTGTAAATAGTAATTATCTTTTTGTGATTAAATTGTTGTAATCTAGCTAAATTTAGCGTTTAATCCGTTATTTTTCATCTAAAATTATCTTAGTAACGTAACCTGTAAATAGTTTCTTGTAATGTACATAAAACCCCCTGACATTCAACTGAAGTATACGGTCCCCTATTTTTCATAGATAAGATTCGTAAATGAATAAAAAGGAAATACAAGAAGCATTTCGAATTTTGTGGAAACTTCTTTTGAGATTTATAAATAGCCACGGCCGACGGGGGGTGTCAGTCTCGAGTTAGTTTTTGCTTGTGAATCATGTCAGCGGTGCGCTGGAGAGCATGTATTAGCTCTGTTTTGTGAAGCCTTTGAGCTGTATTTTTGCGTATTTGGATGTAAACACGGGTGTAACCGTTGAGTTGACGGTGTTAACTGATATTTGATTAATTGTTGATGACTGATTTAGCAGTTGTAACTATGCTTCCTGTACATAGCTGTAAATAAATCTCCTGTGTTTTCTCAAGAACTGTGTCGTCATTTAAAGAAAGTTTGAAGTTGTATCACGAACTCTTAACAATGTTTTAACTTTAAGCCTGCTAATGCTACAAATACAGATTCTCAGGGATATGTGGATAAAAACAGCATTCAAATTCAAAAACAGTGATAATGTCAAAAACATTTACATGTACCTAATCTCAAAGTTGAGTTAATTATAGCTAGTTTTACTTTTTTACTTTACATTTGGAATGCATTCTCGCCCCCTTGAAATACTTCTACGCCCCTCTATGGAAGCGCGTCTTCCAGGTTGAGAACCCCTAATAAAGGCTTAATTAGTTCGTTTTTTTTTTTTGATTGTAAGAGATTTTGTAAGGTGCTTTCACGTATTAAACGATAATGTAAAATTTGCTTCTAAATTTCAATCGCAATGAAAAGGATAGTAAACAATTTTTTGCTTCAACAAGTGCTTTAATCGGAATTTTGGATTTGAATACCTCCTTGAATTTCGTTTGTAAATCAGGGTGGCCACAGGAATTGTGAAAAAAAGTTCCCTGACTTTTCCCTGATTTCCCTGATTAAGTTTACCAAATTTCCCTGATTTACGTTACCAATAATAATGGTTTTTTTTCTTTGCTCTACTTGAAATCCATTGTATGTTTGTATAAAATGCAGTATTTTAAATGTTTTAAGTTGTGTAAAGTTGTTGAACTAAAGATATATTTTTAAAAAATGCTACTTTTTTAATAAAATGATTAAAAAAACATATCAAGTCAATTTTTTTGGGAAAAAAACCCTACAAAACAGTATATTAAATTTTTCTACATGGAAAGATCAGAGAAAATTAAAAAAAAAAAAAAAATACTTTACTTCCAGAAACCACTTAGCATAAGAATTTTAAGAAACTATTAAAATTTCCCTGAAAAACATGTGTATTTATGATAGAACTAAAAAGTAATTGAAATTATTTTGAACTAAGTTTCCAAACTGTATAATAATTGTTGCAACAATAACAAGTAATAGTGAAAAAATAGAAGTAATGTAGTTATTCTTATATAACTAATTGACATATTTATGCAAAACAGATGAAACCATTTGACATCCATTCCTAGGGAGCTTTTCTCTAATCAAGAATATAGGTTTTAATGAATGAATACAGCATTTTAACAATAAAAAAATTAAGATATTTAAAGTAAGAAAAACAACGTCAAAAAAGCACAAATTGCCGATTACAGCAGACACATGTTTCGGCGTTTCAGGGAATGCCTTTCTCAATGCAAAAAGTAATGAGCTTATGAACGAAAAGACATCAAGACATCCGACAAAAGATATTTACTTAAGCGCACAAGTTAACTCTATTTCAAATGATTTTAACAGTATGTAATGAAAAAAAAATCTTAGATTGCTTTTGTAACAAACAACTTTGAAATAAAAGAAAAAAAAAAAAACAATTAGTTCATTTCAAAATATATAAAAGAAGAATACAACTTGGTTATAAAATTAAAGAATCACTTAAGCCTGAAGAAAAGAAAACCTTTATAATCTGCGGTGACAAAAAATAGTATAACGGCAAAAAACAAAGTTTAGTTCAATTTTAGCAATTAAATTAAAAACGCGAAGAAGTAATAACTTTTAAGCTTTTATCAGCATTAATTCAAAAACCAAAGATTTCTTCTTGAAATCGTGATTACAGACGCTAATTACTTCGAGACAATGGAATAAAGGCAAAGGAGCTAAGGCATTAATGAAGGCTTCCTCTTTGCTTGTATAGTTGTTTATTTTACGTAACATTAAAAGCGTAAAAGGAAATTTCAAGCTAGGTAACATAAACAACCTAACAGACACAGAAGCAATCTTAGGAAGTTCATCCTGTGATTAATAAGTAAGATTCAATACTTTGATGTTGAGGAAAAAAGATGCACAAATATGCGGCAGTGTATAATCGCACCTCATTAATTTTACCTTTTTTTTGAACAGATAATTGGCGGAAAGTGCGCAGGGAATTAAAGTACTTAATTTTGTAAAGCAAAAAAAAAAAAAAAATTTTTTCTTCACAAAATCAATTTTCCCTGATTTTTTGTAATTTTTTCAAATTTCCCTGATATTTCCCTGACTTTTCCCTGATTAATAAAGTTCCCTGACTTTTCCCTGATCTCCCTGATCTGTCGCCACCCTGTAAATGCTTTGAAATTTTTACGTTACTATTGTTTTTTCATGCTTGTGACTTACATTATTATTTATGTAAGAACTGGGGCAGATAAAAAGTTAGACATAACATTTGTTTTGATGTTAGTTAGCGCCCTAAGCCAAGGCTAAGGCAGAAATACTTAAAATACACCACCAGCTCAGTTATTCCATCCGAGGACTGCAGTTTCGTGCTTTTTAGCACTCATCAGTCCGGAATAGGAATCACATGACCTGGAAGCGAAAAAACTCTTAAGGGAGCCAAGAGAGCCAAACAAACTGGTAGCTAATGCAGAATTAACCAACCATATGAGCGACCGCAGCAATGGTGCGGTTCCTATTCCGGGCTGTGAGTGGTAAAAAGCACGAAACTGCAGTCCTCGGATGGAATAACTGAGCAGGTGGTGTATTTTAAGTATTTCTGCCTTAGCCCTGGCTTAGGGCGGTAACTTACTACAAAATACCATGTCTTGCCATCAATCTTTGAGGTGAACCGCATCTTTGCAATTGTAATTTAACAATTGTAATTAACCATCTTTGCAATTGTAATTTAACAATTGTACTTAACAATCTTTGCAATTGTAATTTTGTATCTAGGACTAACGGTTGTGAAAATAGAGGTTATGCAGATTAAATTTGGACATTGCTGTCACTAATTCCAGGACTGTATTTTTTAGCAGTTTTGGAAGAATTCGATGGTCTCATGTTACGATTTGTCTTCACAAGATGGCAGCACTAACGACGCAATGTCAATAATATTCTTCATTTCTCCCATGTCATAAAAATGATGCAGTTATTTTATAAGCATTATCACGATGATAAGGCAAGAAAATAAAATAAAAGGACATTTTCAATTCCATAGTTAATGAAGAATTGAGTTCAGTGTGTCAAACATCCAATGATGTTCCCATCAATTTTTCTAAGGGTATACAGCAGGGGCGGCATTTCAGCATTTCATTTGGAGGATCAAGTTTCTTAAATATGTATTACCACAGTGCAGTACAAAACACACGTTAGCTTACAGGAAGTGCTCATAAAATCGCTTTAATATGAATAAAAATTAGTGTTTAGAAACAATTAAAATTTTGATTCGTTTTTTAATATGTTATCATACAAAACATCTCGATACTGAAGTTTTTATACCTTTTGGAAAAATTTTAACGCATGATTTTTGGAAAAATGGAAGAGCAGGGAATCGTGTTACTAATCTATCAGTGCCCAGTGTCAAGCTGTTTTGCCAGTACAGCTAAATGGAATTTTTTTTTTTTTTTGCCCATTGTACTTTGAAAATATCCTGAGACATAAAAAAATCTTTCTCTACTAGAAGTTGATTGGAATAGTTAAAAAATAATTGAAGTAACTTGCTCTTCAAAATCACCCTGGCAACTTCAAAAATTGTGAGGGGCTTAATTTTTCATCATTGAATAATCAAGTCTCGTCGGCGCTCTCAGTTTCAATGAGATGTCATCTACCTCCAGCTCTGTTATTCACTATTCCAGACTGATGAGTCCATAACAAGGACGAAACTGCAGTCTCTGGATGTGATAACTGGTCTGTCGGTACATTGCTTGTAATTTTTCTTGCCTCATGCTAAAAATTTTACTCATAATTGAAAAATTTTATTTTTCGTTTTCAAAATGCAATCCAGATAATATAGAGCCAACCATACAGAAAAATAATTATCCCCAAATATTGTGTTAATTTCATTCGAAACTGAATCTATTACTTCATACAAAATATTAAAAATCAATGTTTGACTTCACATCATTGTGGGATTTTTTTTTTTTTTTTTTTTTTTTTTTTTTTTTTTTTGCGCCTTTTTAAAATTGGCTCGAAGGAAGAATTTTCTTGAAAAGTTTCACGATTGATTGAAATACAATAAATACATCTATGTAAAATCTATTTTCAGTTTCAACTGTAAATTGAACTATAGTAGTAAGAACGCACAGATCAATTGTAGATTGAACTGTGGCTTGAATAGTACAAAAATTAAGGGTAGCGGATTGAAGATGTTTAGATAGAGTAAAGCATTTTCCAAAAATTTCCTCAAACAATAAAATCCTCAATACAAACAAATGAATAAAAATTCGAACAAAGTCATACATGCTGAAGGGCATGAGTTATTTCACCATTGAAAGAGTCGTTTTGCAATAATTCTTCCAGTCGTCAAATCACTGCTTTGAAGTTATAGAGAAATGTTTTTATGGTTTTAACTCTTGAAGACCATCTTGTGTCACTCCTAGATTGCATAATTATAGGGCCCCATAAAAGGTATTTGTTGATATGTTTTTTAATTATTATTATTCAATAATTACATGCGTTTTTAAAAGCTGCTATGAAAGCATATAATGCACTGAGCAGCTGAAACGTGTTTCTAGCAGAAGAAAGCGATGAACACTCATTAAATAAATATACACTTTAAAAAAAAAAATGCGTAAAAGTGAATGTAAAATATCAAGGACTTTCCTTGTGTTTACCTTGCAGCCACACCACTTTGAACGGGCCTCTCCTATTGGACATACCATCGTTACACTGGGCACACAAGTATGAAATATTTAGCCTATACGAGGAAATGTCTTCTTTAGTTAAAATTAACCATGGTTCTCTATCAGTTTTCTATGTTTTGAAAAGGCCGAAAAATACTTCATGAATTTCTAAGTCATCATCCAAATAACGAAAAACCCTTTTTCTAGTCTGGGAATGTGTCGAGTTTCATCAAATAGTTACTGAGAACCAGCGAGATTTTTTTAAATGAACATTGATTTCCGACATACATAACTTAAATTCCCACATTTTCTATCATTCTGCTCAAAAAATTTGGGGTCGCGACCGCCCCCTCTTGACCCCCCTATTTGCCGCCCCTGGTATACAGGTATACTCCCAGTAATCCATTACGCACAATATGTGCATGCGATCATATACATAATATGAACATTTTTGGAGCTTGAGGGTATACGCTATATGTCTAAAAATTTGTTTGAAAGTACACGGCGTACATGGAGTATACCAGTATACCCTATGGGAACAGCACTGCAAACATCATAAAATATTTCTTTGATATTTTACTTTACATTCCTATTCTGCAGAACAGTTAAAGTAATTTTAACGACGTTAATAGCTCTATACTTTTTAAAAAATTTGAGCTTCGTCAAAAGTATAGTTTATTTTAGTTCAACTGCATAGAAGAAAAAGTTTTACATACCCAAAGCCAAAATAAGACAAATTTTACTCACCTGAAAATAGAAAAAAGAGCAAATGAGTGTACATGCAAACAGTTTAAAAAACTAAATTACAAAAAAAAAAAAAAAAAAAAAAGCACCTAAGTTCATTGCTGCAGTTCAAAACTTATTATCGGTAAATCATGAAATCGAAATTTTGAAAATTGCAAGAACTCCGACTAAATGAACAGTAAAATAACGAAGTATAGTTGCAAAAGGTTTTTTTTCTTCGTGAGATCACAAAAGGGAAAGAATATTAACGTTTTAAGGGGGAAAAACATTTATCCTGCAAACACATTTTAACAGGCATGAATACAGCAAATAATTTTCGAAAAATGTTTAAAATCAAATCAAAATCTCTCTATATAAAAATAAGTTTTGCAAGAAATTTGCTTGTGTGTGGAAAAAGGTGAAAGGGGGGGGGGGGTGTTATTTTTATATTAATCTATAGCACATATAAATTTGAAATTAAGTACAAATTATTCAGTATTTTTTAAAATTTTGAATAGCTTTTTTTTAGAATTTTTTAAAAGCTAAATTTTTTACTGATTGCCTAAAAGGGAGAGAAGGGGGATTTTTCAAACTGTAACATTATGCATAATTTGAATGACTTTTTATTTCAAGCACAAAATTAAGTTTATTTCAAAACACGAGGGTTTTTTTTTTTTTTAAATTTAGCTAAAAAATACTAGGCTAAACTCAATGCTAATTTGAAATTCTTCATAATACTCATTAACTTTCTGGCAGACGATTTACAGATGGGCAATTTCGTTCTTTTTGATGATCCGCTCATCAGATAATGGTTCATTTTTTTTAACCCGTACATTGAACTCGGTCATTTGAAAGAATTCATTCATGTAAAAAGCAGGGTTGGCAAGTTTCTGCCGAGGCCATTAAAACCACTGGTAGAAACCGGTTAAAACAGGCATGGCAAAAACCACTTTCTGCCAAATTTGCGGCAGAAACTCGCAAAAACTCACAAAATAACATCAAATTGGTTTTTGATATACAGAAGAAAACAATTAATTGTTAACCACAGCACATTTTAATTACAATATTATCATAATTTGATAAATTGTTTAAACTCTGCAGTTGCTTCTTTGAAAAGGTGGTTTCAAAAATCTAAACAGTTTCTCATTTTAATATGCACAAATGAGAAACTTCAGAATATTCTTGCAAAAGAAGAACTAGCAGGCAATGCATCAAGGAACAAATAATATTCGTAAACCTTTCATCTATTGTATATTTTTTTAACTGGTTCACCATGTAGTAACTGGGGTAGTAAGTGATAAAAATTTGACTAGAAAAATAAGTTTCAGGAAATGGGGTTGGTTTGTTTTGCAAAGCTGTGACATTAGGTACAAAATGTTGGTTGATATTGGCAAGTAAAATTCTGTCACTTTCTTCTACAAGCATAATATGATAATTTCAATCACAAGCAATTTAGATCAAGCATTTAAGCACATCACTCCTCTTTTCTAAGCACCCATAAGATTTTTGTCCTTTGTTAGAGTAATCCAAATATTACGAGCATCTGCAACAGAATCAAGAGCTCTAGCAATAGATTTTATTTTTTCCAATGATGAAATGAAATTTCAGTTTTAAGTTTCCCTAAACAGATATAATTTAGATTTAATCATTTTATTTAGTAATTACTTGAATTATTAAAGACGCTTTTTAGTTTTTGCCAGTTTCTGCTACTGGCAGGGCAAAAACTAGTTTCTGTCGACAGAAAGCCAACACTGGTAAAAAGTTGCAGGTGACCTCTTTGTGAGAGTTACTCAAGCACGTTAAAATATTTTTACAGGATCAGTAACGCACAAGAAAATATGCCGATAAAACCTTAATCGAAAAATACTTTATTCAAGTTAAGATGTAGAAAATAATTATAGCTCATTTTGTAAGCTATTTCTTAGAGACAGAGTAGCAGCAAAGTAAGACATGACATCTGTTTTCCATTCCATAATCACAGGTTTGATTCCAACATGGTATAAAATTGAATAATTAAATTAAAAAAATAATAATTAAATTGACTTGACGTCGGAAAATTTCTTTAAAAACAACCACCGAATACCGTGCCATGAAATATTTTCAGTGGTTAAGATTTTTTTTTTTAAATAAAAATAAATATATACAATATTAAAAAAAGAAGATATGGACTTATATTAATAGCGCATTATTTCTAAACAGAAATTTCTTATTTTCAAGTATAGTACGGTCAGAAATGGAGAAAAAAAAAACTTTGAAGGTGTATAAAATGAAAGTTATATTTAAAAAAATCAAATAAAAAAATTAATTAATTAATAAATAAATTGAAAACATTAAATAAGAGGGACAGAACTATAAAATAAATATCATCGTTCAAAAGAACGACTGCTCCTTTTTTAGGAGATCGCACTGCACCGTTCATTTTAAGGAGTCACCATTTACTCTTTAAGGGACTTTTACTCCCGTTTATTCATGAACGACGCATCCTAAAGACGATTTATCTCTCCACGAACCAAATAAAATTGCTAAGTAATATTCGGAGGTTGGCGAAATAAACAAAGAATCTAAATACAGATATAAATTTATTTTCTGAAACCAATAATAATTTTAAAAAAAGAAAAAAATAGTTTTAATGCAGCACTATTAGAAAAAAATGACCTTATAAATGGTTGAAGCAGACCAATTATCGTGAACCTAAGGTTCTGCGTAATATATCAGAAGACTCTGCCAGACCAAAAAAAAAAAAAAAAGAATAAATAAAACATTACACATTATTTAATCAGAACCAAAAGATATACACAATCAACTGCATCAAGAAATCCAACTTTGATGGTTAGGGTAAAAATCAAAACGCACTACACACAAAAGATAATAATACACAAGTATGTGGTGCCTGATACGTGATAATACAATGTTACAATAATTTTGTATTAAAACTTTTAATGGAAATAAAACATTTTAAAAATTGTATGTGTATAAAGTGCGCGAGACACTTTTAAATCCTAGTTTAAAACACCTCCTCTACAAAATAAAAAGGATTACGTTTGTCAACGAAGTTTGATGACTACAGCTAAAATCCAAGAAGAAATATTTCCGAAGCAATATAATAAAATCAATTTAAACGAGCTGATGTGTGCAACACATGGCACCCTTTACGCCATTTAATGATAATAGCGCCTTGGAGTAATCAAGGAAACACTAAATATTTTCACCCCTAGTTTCTTGCGAACTGAAGCAAAAAAACGTTTTACACAGATTTATTTCCCAATTATCGAAAATTTTAATGTGATTCAGTGGTTCACTCTTTAAATATCACCAACATTGGCCAAATTAAAACCAAACTTGAAAATTAAAAGGCCAAAATTTTCGCCAAATTAGCGACAAAACCTGGCGGCCGAAAGCTTGGCGATATATCGTCAAGTGTTTGACAAATTATAACACCACTTGAGCTAGCATTGAAATTAGCAATGATCCCCCCCCCCAAAAAAAAAGGTGTAAAAGACACCCTTAGGAACATTTGAATGCCACCAAAAGGGAAGGTACACAACTAGATCTTACTAGGAGTCTATGTACCAAAGTTCAACTTTCAAGGACATACCGTTTTTGAGTTATGCGAGATACAGCGAGATACATACGTACATACATACATACGCACACACATACGTACGCCATGAGAAAACTCGCTGTAATTAACTCGGGGATCGTCAAAATGGATATTTCGGGTGTCTGTACGTTCCTAGGCATATATCCACGTGTGGTCGGGTCGAAAAAAAAACTCAACATTCATTCGGAGGAGAGCAAAATGGAAATTAAGGCCGATTTTTGAGTGAACATTTTTTCGCGAATACTTCCTTTTTTGTAAAAGGAAGTAAAAAACAAACAAATTATATGGTATTTCGTGAGTCAGCATCTGCAAAAATGAATTTTCGAGATGTTTGAAAAATGTGTGTTGGATTCAATACTAACAATAAGGAAATGTTGAAATTAGACGTTCTTTTCGCGCCCTTTTTCAAACGGAAAACAAAAAAGCAAGCTTGTGCAATAAAGCTAACGTACAGTAGATGACAAAAATGCAGAAAATGTAAAAATTTGCAGTTACTGCCTTTTACCTGCCCATGGCAGCATAAGATGTTTTTTTTTTTCAAACAGCCTATTTCCTCGGTAATTTCCTCCTTAATTTCTGTTCCCCTGGGAGAAGTCCCCCAGGGGAACAGAAATTTTGGGGTCGTCGCAAATGACTCTTACGGCCCCCCCTCTATATTGTTTACCCCTACCTCCCTACATATATGAGGTATTTCACCCCTCATTTAAAAAATCTCGGACCTCCTTCAGGCTCGGGTCCGGGCCAACAGATGTCCCCCCCCCCGTCCCCCCGTTACGTTGCATCAAACCCCCCTCCGGAAACAAATTGCTTTGTACCTCGTCTAAAAATACCCTTAAAACTTCCCTATATCAAATATTTTTGTTTTCCTAATAATTTTAGGTGGTCCATCCCCACTTTGAGATTTCAGATTTTCCGCTAAAAACGACTAAAATCAGTATTTTTCATAATTAATTCCTTCATATGCTAATTAATTATATCTTAATATTCAGTAAGAAGTAATTAGGTAAGTGTAAAATACAAAATGGATCATAAAATCATTTAATTTTTATAAATAATACAGCTTTTGTGCTTTTTAATCCTATTTACAAAACAGTGCATTATCTGCATTTATCACTTTAAGTCGCAATTTTTACTTTTAATTTTGAGCCATTACCAAACTATTATTTCGTTTAATTTTTCTTTTCATTCAAATTCGAAAATACTAATTTTTTTATCTAATTTTAATTCTTTTTAGTCTAATTTTTTAAGTATTCTGTTTTGTTTATTTCTGCTTATGGTTTTGATTTGGAAACTGATGCCTTAATTTAAGTTAGTTTTGTTCTGCTTGAACTATGGACACCAGATTGTCGTTGTATAATTTTGGTCTAGGCAGCAAGAAAGTCAGTAACAATTCAAAAATAAATAGCTCTAAGCTTCTTATTAATTTGCAAGTTTTAAGATGCATGATGTACAATGCAGAAAAAGGTTTTCATGAAAACATAACTAAGTGAGAGTCTTCAAGATTAGTCTTATCACAGGTAAAAATCTTTTATGAAAAAGCAAGTATTCCTATGATTAGTGAGCCAAAAGCCTGTCAAAAAATTATAAAACTTCTTGATGACAATGCTAAGTTAAGGGCTATACCCGTTAATTGAAGATCAGGACCTACTACTATGCAAAAAGTAAAATAAATGGAAGATAAACTAGCTTTAACATTTCAGTTGTGGCCTGCCAATGTAGAAGAACTAATGAAGAACAAAGAAGATAATTTCTTTCTTTGGTCATTGAAAAGTAATTGTATGGCTACTTTTGAATCACATGATAAAACTTTTGGAGATAAAGTTAAAAGACGAGAAACACGGTTACACCAGCAAGAAAAAAATCACAAAAGCAAAGATAAATAATAAAACCAGTTTTGACTTAACATTAAATGACATTCTCACTTTATATGAGTCTGATGAACAAAACATAACAGAGTTGGGCAAATTTTAATTGCATGAACAATTAAAGATTAACAATTGATTAATTGGTAAACGTAACCACAACAACTAACAATTGATCAATTGTAATTGTGGAAAATTACAATTAACGATTAATTAATTGTTAATTGTAGTTTACTACAGTTAACGATTAATTTATTGTTAATTGTAGTTTACTACAGTTAACAATTAATTAATTGTTAGTTGCAGTTTGCTACAATTAACAATTGTCAATTGTTTTGTGAATTTTATTTAAAACTAACTCTTAAAAAAATTACTGGTTTTGTATAATATACTGTACAGGCGAAGGCGACAGGTCTACCTGGGATGTGAACGCTGAGCGGATACCATATTACTATCTATTTAAATACCCATGTCAGCAACTAATAAAAAATCAATGCTCAACAGTAACTTTATTACGAGCAATAAATTATTTACTGCAGCATATGAATTTTCTAAAAAAATCTTATGGCTCCAGCGAAATTTCCTCAGAAAAAGTATACATATTTCAATTAAAAATTCATAAACCATTCCCTCCCCCTTTTTTTAAATTTATTTTTTATTAATAAAAGTCTAAATAACATCTGAGAGAAATTTCAGAAATGTATCTTAATTAGTACACGATTTAAAAAAAATAAAAATAAAATAAAACAGAGCAGTCTCTGAGACCTCACGTCCCCTGTTATGTTTTTCTTTCTCACCTTCCCTGTTATGAGTTAAATTAAAACAATGATTTACACAAACTTAAAACACTTAATTAAAACACAAACATTTACGTGTGAAAAAAGCATGCCTAGACGAGACTAGTTCACGCGGCGAGCAAGCAATCAGCACTGAACGAAAAAATGAAATTGAATAACACTTTGGACTCTGTACCTTGCGCTGTACCTATTCGATACATAAAGTTTCTAGTTAGTTTCAATTGTTTCATAAAACAATTTAAAAATTAATTGCAATTATTTTAATTGTGAGAAACGATTAACGTACATTAATTCAATTAAATTAATTGCAAATTACAATTAATAGTTTAATTGCAAATTATTTAATTGCAATTAATTCATTTGCAATTGATTTAATTGCAATTACTTTTTTTAATAAATTTACAAGGCAATTGAAAAAATAATTGATTAATGCCCAACACTGATAACAAATGACATAGAAGACTATGGTTCTGAAAGTTCTATGAGCCATCATCGCAATAAGAGAACAGGAACATGTTTATTTATCTCACATGATGTAATGACTTAATCTTGTTTCACTTGCAACACGTTTGATATGAACCCACCACAACAGGCAGCATATACAAGGGCATTAGTTACAGGAGAGAAGGCATTAGTTACAGAACTAGGAGGTGAGACATCTTCTATAGCGGCATCTTATGCAACAACAGATAGATCAAGAAGGGAAGTTGCAATGGAAATTTCAGCAACATGTAAGGAGCAGAGGTGCTTTCCTAAACAAGCAACTTTGCTTTGGGATTCAAAACTCACAATGACATTGTCCAGTAAATATGTAACGGAAGAACTTCTCATCATCGTTGTTGGAGATGTCGACCAGCAAAAAATTATTGGAGTGCCAGCGTATCCTCAAGGAACTGATTGCAAATGCGGTTCAATCATTGCCAATTTAATATATGAGCATCTCATTTCTGGGAAATGCACACAAACAGTTGTAAAAATGACATTTGATACAACATCATCCAACACAGGCCATATTACTGCCACCTGCATCAGTGTGCAAAAGAAACTAGGATGTGCACTTCTCTGGTCAGCTTGCCGTCATCATATAGGCGAAATCATTTTGACCCATATGTTTGATGATTTAAAAAATAGAGGCTTCAAAGTCTCCAGATATATCAGTGTTTAAACGATTCCGTGATAATTTTGATCATCTTGATCTTGATCATAGCCAGTTGACACCATGTGTCACAAAAATCACTGAATGAAGAAGCAGAACACATAGTGGTCTTAAAACTAATGTAATCGAGACAACAAGATACATCTTAAATCCCGAAAAATGCAGAGATGATTACACGGAGTTTGCAAAACTTTACATACTATACCTAGAATCTGCACAAGGCACGTTGGATGGCTAAGCTTTTATACACGACTAAGATCTGTCTTCTTGAGGAACAAATAACACAGCTACCTACAGGAAATAGCTTCAAAGCATTATAAAACTACGTGACTTTGCAAATTTTGACTCTCTTATATAAAGTACCTGATCTGGTGGATAACCCGGAATTCTGCCGTAAATGCCCCTTGGAATGATTTACAAATGCTTCGCTCTCTAATAGAATACAAAATTGTTCATCTCACCATATCCGATATAGTGCAATCAGTGCATTTGCAAGTCACTACTGGTATCTTACAGAAAAGATGGTGCCACCAGCCCTGGGTTGTGGTGCAACAAAGTTCCGGCACAAGAACAAAATGCCATAGCTAATGCACTGATAGCTACAAATCCAAGTTTTACCAATACTGGTTTCATCATTACAAAGCTATTTGATTTAATTGGAGCAGATTCTTAGTTTTTGTTTCTTTGTTGGAACTGGACACGGATTTTTTAAAAGAAGTTTCAGTATGGCCAAATTCTATATCCAACACCACATCTTTTGCAAAGTTACAAGCACGAAATGTAATCAGTGACTGTGCAGAACGAGTGGTCAAGCTAAGTAGTGACTTCATCAAGTCCTCAAAATGTGAAGAGCACTACCAGCGTGTTGTGCAAGTTATTGAACAAGATCGACAAAAACGAAAAAATCTAAGAAAATGACTAAAAAATTTAAATGAATCTAAAATTGAGTGCTAGCAAGAATTAAAATAAAGATAGAAATCAATTAGTGCATGTACATCTGTTCTTTTATTGCATCCTAAATAACTATATTGTTCATATTTTTGTTAGAATAGATATTTATTTCTTCCTCACTAATACTGTTTTTTGATCAATTTTTTATACTTCGGGGGACCAGTGGACCACATAGATATTATTCAAAACTCCTGAAACCTCATGTACAAACTTTTTTTTGGCATTTGGAACAAAAATAAGACAGGGTACAAACAATTTCTAAAAATTTTTTTGAAACATGGGGGGTTTGATGCACCCTACCCCACGTGTGCACGCCCCTGATTTCACCACAGGACCCAACAGGTCAAACGTATAAGGCCACACTGCTTTAAGTTCCTCAAATACCATGTTTTAATTACGTACTTCTTCAAGGTCACTTTTGGTATTCCATTTCAAAGTGTTACGCAAATAAAAGGAACATCTTCGGTCCAGGGGCTCGTGCTCACCGTCCACACGCAAAAGATGTAGGTCTCCCACAAGAATAAACAAATGCCATCCAACCAGCGCAAAACTAGCCAAGAGAAACACAACATTTAAAAGCATGGAACAATAATACTTTACAAAAGAAAGTTCAAAACTTTCTTGCATTGCGTGCCCAAATATTGACTGGATCTTAACTGACAATGCGACCTCTGTTTAAAAGGAAGTGAAGATCTGAATAACGCGGGAGATCACGCTTCTTTAATACTCTGGGTGAATGGGAATAAAGTCTCTGAAACCGCCACACGCCGAGTGCGGACGAAAATCAACCGTTAAGGCGAATAGCGTTTAGGCCAACTAACTACTTCACATATCTGCGAGCGATTAATTAGTTTAACTACAATACGTAACAGAATTTTATTTTCTGGATAAAAACGGGGGTGCCCAGCCCTCCCAACTTCGAAGGCGCAAATCCATCTCCCCAAAGTTTTTCTCAACCCTCTTTTCCTTTTTTTATATTTTTTTTATCTCTCTTTATTTTATTTATTTTTTAAAAATATTTTTTATTTAATTTATATTTATTTATTTTTAATTATTATTATTATTTCACTAGAAGTACCCGCACAGCGATGCCCGTGCTAACAATTTAATGGAAGTCCGCTGAATAAAAAAAATTGACGCTCCCTCCCCCTCTAATGTGAAATGATCAGTTTTGTTTTGTATAAAATGAGTACACACCTTTTCAAAAAAAAAAAAACTATTTAAGTTTCTTTGGAGTTTAAAACTTTTCGTGAAATCATTAAATTAGATTTACAGTTGTTTTAAAACTCTATTTAGCGAGTGAAGCGGTTTTTACTGTAGTTTAACGCAAAACTTGCCCAGCAACCACGCTATCATAATCAATCCTTCTAACAAATAAAAAAAAAAAAAACATCCCGTGGAACATTCAAAAATCGTCGTCAAAAAAAAAAAAAAAAGTCGTACATTTCACTCGGATAAAAACAAATCAAAGTTTCTTTTCTTTCAAAACAAATCGTCAAAAGAATGAATTACATTAACGGTTGCCTTAAAAAAATAATCCTAGACTGAACTGCTCAGCGCCTAACGCGCCAAGCGACCACACTACCGGAACCCAGTCCTTTTGCGAGTGAAGCAGATGTTTTTTCTTTGGCAATAATAAATGTAGGGCTCGACCGATGGCATTTTTTGGCCGATGGACCGATGGCGATTGTTGGCCGATTGTTCAAAGATGGCCGATGGCCGATAGTTTTTCTCCAAATGGCCGATTGCCGATGGCCGATGGCCAAAAAAAAAAAAAAAAAAAAGATCTAACGGAAATAAATTGCTAAGAGTGTCAGGGATTTAAAGGATCATTTATTTATTTCACTTTACTTCCTTTCTACGAATAGGGAATTGTAATCACAAAAAAAAAAAAAAAAATCAGATTTCGACCTAAATTTCTATTTTACGATTACCCAATTTAAACTTCACAAGTTTTCTTGGCACATCTGTGCATGCATATGTGCAGTCATAGAAAAAAAAACGAAACACTCGATCGTATTTAAAGACTATTGACGCTAGAGACACGTGTAAGGTGTTATTGTTTCAGGAATAAAAAGTTCTACATAATTATGTTAAAAAATTGTTGCTAAGGGGTCGTCTTCATATTAAAACGAGCATCAACTTTAAATTTTTCAATGAGAACCCCCTTTTTTTATCACACATTTGTGATCAGCATCCTTTTTTAACTTTGTATACAAAGTTTCGTTTAATTCGATCCAGCCGTTACTTCAGAATCGAGTTTTGAAAAATTCCTCTCGTAATGTTAAAACGTATTTTGATATTTTTACTCATAACACAAAAACTTGTTAAGGCACGGCAAAGATTGTTTTTTTATATCAAAATATGAATCGACCCAATAATAAAAACATAATTTACAACATCTAAAATGTAATTTTAGTTTTTTTATGAATTATTTTAATATTTTTTGAAAAAAATATGATCTGAAACCATATTATATTTTAACAGAAAAACAATCTAGAAGAGCTTTTATGTGGGAATCCAAAATTTGAGCTCAAAATATTCAGTAGTTTTTGCACTATGCTTAAAAGTTCATTTTTTCCAACTTTAGGGGACCGTATACTTTCTTAAAACAGAAATTATAAAAGTTGGTTTCTTCGTAAAAAAAGAAAAATATTGTTCAACAAAATAAGCAAACGAATTATAACGTGGTTTTTCTACATTAGAGATACGGCTATGAATTTTTTAAATGCATAAATTTATTCGCTGTCTCTGCAGAAGAACAACACAATATTGCGACCGTCAGTTTTTTGTGGATATCGCTAAAACGTCAATGTGTAAATAATGTGAAACACTACTTCATTGTCTAATAAAAGAATATTTCATAGAACTTTTTAAATTTAAAGCTACACTTAAAATACTTCTGTTTTTTTTTTTTTCTTTCTGCGTTTAGCCATTGCCTTTTGTAAAACAATAACTCAGAAAAAAAATTAACATGCGCAACTTTTTTACAGAAACATACTATAAAACCTCATTGTCTTGCTAGTCATGTTGCAATAGACAGTGTAGAATTAATGGTTCTTCCCGGTGATAATTTGCAAAAAGGAAAAATTATTACTTTGTCTAAATCGGGAAAAAGCACTCGAAAAATAGCCGACAGTGTGAAGTTTTGCCTTTAACAGTATCCAGATGGGTCAATAGGTAATATTTGCTCTTAGATAAGTTTACTGGTTTTTAGGATTTTTTTTTTTTTTTGTAAAGTGTTTGAATAATTTTCAATGTGTTAAGATCTAGGAGAGGAAATGTCAGTCGCAGGAGTGGGCCGCGTGCTTTGAGTCGTATTCTGCACAAAAGTAGTAGTTGTGGCTATTTGTGAACTTTCTTTTTCTGACTTCGTCAAAGATTTAACAAAACATTAATTTGTGTGTTAGATTAAGTTGAGTTTTTGTCTATTCTTAATTATAATTTAAATACTTATTTTTCTATTTGCTTTCTCGGTCATTGTCCATGCATTTCACACTAAAATCATTCTCGCAAGACAAAGATAAAATTTCAAATTATTTTCTTTTTTGAATAACATGGAAAAATATCGACAAAAAAAAGTTAAAAAAAGTATCAAAAGTATTATCAACTACTAGATGCCTATCTTATTGTATAAATGCATGTTTTTCAGAATCCAATATCTGAATATTCGGCTCCACCTTTATGACACTGGCACTATAATTCTACTTTCTGATCTTATTCTTTAAGCAACCAACGGGCCTCATCTTCACGCCGTTATGATTGCGGTTTGGTTAACTATTCAATGGCTGTAGTGGGTCCTAATAATGAGCACAATAGCGCCGAACTAGGTTTAACCGAACACTGAAGCAGGTGTCATGTCATTGAAGCTGAGAGTGCCTAAAAACTGGTGGATGAAGAAAATTTATCTCACCAGAGAGATGCCGTAAGCATACAACAGATATATTTACCTTACCTACCAGTTAATTCGCGCTCTCAGCTTCAATGAGGTGACTTCTGCATCAACCATGATTAGTTACGATTGCAATTTGCGAAATCCGTAGCAAGGACAAAATTGTATCCTCTGGATTGATTAAATCGCCTGTCGGGTATGCTGCGTGTTGTTTAGCTACAGGTTTGATAGCCTAATGCAAGATACTACAGAAAATGTTCGTTTGCAAGTATATGGTGCGTGAAACAAAATTAAATAATGCTAAGTTTTGCTTGCAAGTGCAAAATTACAAAATCAGAGGAATGACAAGAAGTCTGATTTCGGTTCACCGTAGTTTAAGCTAAAATAACTTTTCTCTTTTTAAATTTCGGGATGGACCATCTCGAATCTCGTTGCCAGGAACAGCATTGGGAAATAACTTTCCTAAATTGCTTTTAAGAGTCATTACATGTTTAACTAAAACTGCCAATTGTGTCATGCTTTTTGAGTAATACCACGCGTTATGATCTTCCGCATCAAATTTGGATTTGAAACAAATTCTCTTTTTTTGATTACCAAAAAGCCGCTAGAACAATTACTGTGTTTGTCCACTGTGGTAATTCAAATAACCAAATTTTTCCCAAATAAAGTTCGAGTGTGAACGGTTTGCGCATTAACGGGTATTCTCCTGTTTCTGTTTTATTTTTTAGATTTATACTTCGTTCATTTTATGTATTTAGAGCAAATTTTCATGGAATAAATGGACCTTGCTTCGCTCGTGTCTCCAATCTGTTTAGTGCTGCGTCTTCTCACGTTGTGCGGCATATTTTTATATTTTTGTGTGCGATGGCCCAAACTTCTGCCGATGTTCTGCGAAATTAAAAACGCGCAATTCCATTTTACATCAAAAGACTTTCTATTCATTCGAAAAAAAAACCTGTAACATAGGTGCAATACATTTATTAAACATATTCACATCATGATAAGGTTGGATATTTGCATTTGTATGAGGCTAATCTGCTAAATGATTATATAAGCAATCCAATAGTTTCATAATAGAAAAGGCAAAAAGTTCCATTACTTTTAATTTGGCATTATTAGATTTACTAAACAACGATCTATACGATGGACCAGTCAAACCCCATCCGTCTTTCTAAGGTTAATCCAGATAAACAAAAATTTTTTTTCAAAAAAAAGTTTTCGACCGTAAATCGCTTTTTGGCGCAAATATATCGGCCAAAAAGTATGGAATTACGGAAAAAAAAGAGAACTTCAAAAAATCATGAATTGAGCTGGATAATCTTGATCTTTTCTTTGTTTACATTCCATTACTTGATAAGCCGTGACCTTGAAAGAAGCGTTTTCAAAGTGGTGACGGTCCCTAAAACGTTTTTCGTTAATAACTCATGTTCTACTGCACGGAATGCAGTGAAATTTCGTACCCTAGCTGTATTTTGCGGTCTAAACATAATCATGTAAGAAAAAATAGGGGTTCCCATTTGAAAATCAAGAGTTGGTGCTCATTTTGCTTTGTAGATGGTCCCTTATCAAAATTTTACCTACGTAGTTTTAAAGAAAACTTTAAACCTTGTCGGATGACACCTTTCTTTCCTTTCTAGCGTGTGTAATGGCCGAATAATTAAAAGTGTTTCGTTTTTTTTTTCTATGACTGTACCTAAGAACATATAGATGACCGAAATATACATTTTGAACACCTCCTTAGTTAATTGTAGCAAGTTTTCTTGTGATGTCTTCTTGCGCGTAAACTTGCATCACTCAAAAACGTTATGAAATAATAAGTTTCTGCCAACGATCGTATAGGTTTTGGAAGCACTCCTTGCAGCCATTTTTCACAACCTCTTGTAACACCTCTTGCGCTGCTGATTTAACTTCATCGTGGGGAAGAAGGCGACTTTCATGTTGAGGATGCAGGGTTCGATTGCTCAATACTCTGATATGACAAACAAATAACATTTCATCGGACTTAGCTTCGTGTGACTTTTACCTGTTCCCAGCAAAAAAACATTTGCATGGGCACCACTTTCTTCCGTCAGGAGAAGATAAAGCTGCATCAAAGAAGGTTGTCAAAAATGGCTTCCAGGAGTGTTTACAAAAGTTATATGAAAATTGGCAGAAGTACATAGTCCCTCAAGGTGACCCTTTAAAGGTGGATGTACTTCGGTTATGTGAACTATTCTGGGTAAGGTTTTACACAGCTTTTCCCCGAACTTTTGGATCGTCCTACGTACAATCTATACAAGGTGCAGTTATGCTTTTCCTTTTTTGACTAGTGTATAATGAAAGAGAAACAACAACAGCTAAAAGAAAAAAGAAAGAAAGAAAGAAAAAAATAGAAGAAAAAGAAAGACAGTGTCAATAACCAATTGATTTTTTTTTAAATTGAACACATTACTAAGATTTCAGTAATAATGTAATAATGTATGGATTAGGTACACTATACACATTTAAAAAGTTTTAAATTATGTTGTTTAATCATTCAAAAAAAAATAAGAATAAAAATATGAAACCGTCAACAAATTTGCGCAATTAAAATGGAAACATTACACGTAGACATTTTTTAGTCCTCAAATTAAACAAAAAGGGTAACAGATAAATTACAATATTAAAACCATAATAGGAATATTTTTATACTTTTCTAAAATTTATGAATAGAAAAGTTTGCATTTTTCATAAAAGCTATAGCAGTGACATAACTTTTTTGCTGAAAAAAAAAAGTCATGAAAAGAGCGAGATTCTTAATACGCAGCTACAAAAAAAAAAAAAAAAAAAAAACTCTACATTTATACCAAGTTAATAATAACTGAATAATATACTACTTGATCTGATGTTTGTACACATAATATTGAACAATTTGATTTTTTAATCTTTTATGAAGCACTATAAACAAGTTCAAATTAAATATATTAAATATTTCAACTTAATAATAACTTTCTGAATTTTTCAAAATTGCATAATAGAAAATAATTGAAACTTTTCTGTAACATATTATTAAATATATGATGAAAACGAAAATAACTTAATCTGATTTTTAAAAAATACATAAAAAATAGTTACTTACAATAGAAAAAAAATCAATCGCTATAAATGATGCAAAAAAATGGCGCTTTACGAAATATAGGTGAAACAAGTATGAGAAATACAACGCAAAATGAAATTTCTTGAGCAAAATAAATAATCGCTAAATATTTAAAAATCTTTGAAACGACGAGGGATGGGGGGGGGGGGGGGGGATCACCCTCTGGATTTTGGAGTAACTCGCAACATTAAACTTCGGCCTAGTTTTTTTTAGTACAGAACCGCTACCACCAACGCCTCGGAAGAGTTTCTGAATCTACTTGAATCTGAAAATTCAAAAGTCTCTTTGATTTCCGAATTATATCACAGCGTCTTTAATCAGTTTCTTACATTAATGCTGTAAATTCTTCCTAAACAATAGATACAGCTTGAAAAAAAAAATCTAATTTTATGAATTGTGTTAGTTTTAAACAACTCGGAAGTACAACTAGAGTTTTGATTTCAGAAATAGAGGAGGGGGGGACGCAAGTGTTCACGGAAATACAAAAAATAATTGTAAAAAAATGAGTTCAAAATAATCATAAACATTGAGCAGAAAAACCCTTTTAAAACTTGCACCCGAGTTTGTTTTGACGTGCAGTGGCGGATTTAAAATATAGCAAATGTTGCAATTGCATGGGAGCCCCATAACCATAGAGGCACCGTAGGAGTTACAAAAATGCTTATGATAAATGTTTTACAACTTCCGTGATAGAGAAATAGGGTCCTGAAATATATTTCGACGAGCTTCAAACTTGTAACTCCACCGAAGCGATACAGAAAAGACTGCATTACGATGATTCAAAAACAAATATCAAAAAATTAAAAATTACAGTTGGCTCAATGGGAAATTAACTAAATGAAACAAAAACCGGTTTCGCCATTTCACATTTATTTCCAAGTTGATCTCCAATTCAGCAATATATCACCAAAGAATCGCCCTTCTGAGACGCTATATCAGTTTTGTATTGAAATAAGTAATTAATAGCCACAAAAAATGAGTAAATTGGCTTTTTAGAACACCCGATCGAAAACAAAAAGGGAAGTGCACAACTGGAACGTACGCACACCCATATGCGAAATTTTAACCTTACCATTTTTACTTTCTTCTATATCTAATATATAGAAGAAAGTATTGGATTCGTGCAAATTTTCGAATTTCGAATTTTGACGGATTCGAACGTTTTGAGGTGTGCTGAGTCCATTTCGACTGTTTTTGGAAAATGTCTGTCTGTGTGTGTGTGTGTGTGTGTGTGTCACGTCTGTGTGTGACCAGTTTTTTGTGGCCGCTCTACAGCAAAAACTACCTCATGAAATCGAACGAAATTTGGTACACATATGTGCCCCTATGTGAACTTGTGCCCATTGGTTTTTGGCGCGAATTCCTCCAAGGGGGGTGGAGCAATGGGACGTTTTTTGAGTTTTGCGTGACTGCTATTCCCCAGGAAGTAACTGGCGGAATCAGACAAAATTTGGTCCATATATTGTCCTTAACAGGTACAGATCCTGATTCAATTTTGGTGTCAATAGCTCAAACGGGGGTTGAGCTATAGAACGTTTTTTGCCGTCAATTGTGGCTGCTGTATCTCAATAAATAATGAACGTAATCAAACAAAAAATTATCGACAAGTAGCCCTTAGAGGGTATAAGAAATGATTCTATTTTGGTGTCAACAGCTGAAAAGGGGGTGGCGCAATCGAACGTTCTTTTTTTTCCATTTTGAGTGCCATATCTCAAGAAGTAATGCTACGTTCTGGATGAAATTTGGAATAAATATGAATCCATATGTAAACAGGCGTTGGTTCAATTTTGGCGCCAATCGCTCCATGGGGGGGGGGGGGGCTGATTTTTTTTATTTGTGTGAATAAAAATAGCTGTTTAATTGCAACAATAAGAAAGATAAGTCGTAACAGACTGTCGTCTGCGTTCAGCTCGTGCTTTTGATTGCATAGAAATGATCGGAAATATTATCTCAATGATTTAAAAATTTTAACTGTTGCCATCTTGTGTTTGTTAACAGATAAATGTTTGTAATTATTTTAAGCAAGGCTTTTAAAATAATTTTCAATTTTCATTCTTTGCTTTGCTTTTGAGATAAATCAGGAATTGGAATGGTCATCAAGTTTTGGCATGTGTAATTTTATTTCGTTGGGAATATTGCTTCCTCGTTAAGCATGGGGAGGGAGCAGAATTATAAGAAAGATATAGAAGAAAGTTTCGTGATGGCCACAACATACTAGTTAAATTATGGCTTATGAGAGACACATACGTACATCCAGCCGCAAAAAACAACGCAATAATTAACTTGTTTGGTACCTGAATGCAGTATTAAAAACTCTTTCAGGGGGACTAAAATAGAAATTTATACTGAAGTTTTAGTAAACAATTTTATATGAAAACAATAACTCCCTTTACTTTGTTTTCAAAAGTAAAACAGCAAAGGTCGTTTTTTCTCGAAAACATCGGCCAATTCCATCGGCTTTTCGATGTTTTTTAAGGCCGATGGGCCGATGTTTCCTGCAAATTAGCATCGGCCGCCGATGCCGATGGCTAAATCATCGGCGCCGATGCATCGGTCGAGTCCTAAATAAATGTTCCGCCAAACAAACAAAAAGGTATAAAATCACATTAACAGTAGCTTTCAAATCTTTATATAGTAACAGCTGCGTTGCCCGGTCCATCTTGAGAATAAAAATTGTGTCAAGTGACATATATTGAACATTTAGGCTTAAATAGAAAAAAAAAAAAAAAACACACCATGCAAAATTACCCATCCAAACAATGACGACAGATATTAAAATACTTTTAAGAAATTAAAATGCGAAAGATGGATTTTAAAACTTAACCATGGAAACACGAAATAAAATAAGTTTAAGAAATTAAATGCAAAATAAGGAAAGAAACAATGGATTCAAAAAGCGTGACGATGGATACGCGAAAATAAAATGGTTGACAACCTGAATCAAAATGACATTTTTCGAATTTGATTTAAAAACGCTTGTAACTTTTTTTCCTTTGAAGATAGAAGCTAATTTTTTCGACTACAGATCGACAGAGATCTGGAATAAGAAATGTCGCTTTTTCCAATGGTGTCAAAAAGAAAACTGTGGGACAATTCCTTCACTTTTTATTGATAGATTTAATGAAGAAAGTAGTGCCTAAATTTCAGCTAAGCCTAAAAAAGTTCGAGCTAAAAACGCAAATTACTCCCGCCGTAATTAAGTTAAGAGCATTGAAACAAATTGTTTAGAACGCGGAAAATTCTACTCTTTTCAACGATACATAATATTAATATGTGCAAGTCCTTTTTCACCCCTTTAATAGCCAATAATAGGCAATTTACGTGAAATTTGGGCCTAAATTGGAATCAAAAAACAACTATTTATCGGATTTTTTTTCGAATTATAGTCTATGTTACTCAGTAAAAAGGCACCTTTTATACAGTGAAAGAATTTTTCAAATAGTTGCAATAGTTGCGGAGATTACCTCGAACATATAAACACACAAAAATCCGCCTTTTCTCTTTGTAATATTAGTATATATTAGAAAAGCTCTGTTCTACGCCAATAACATACAAACACACACAAACTAAATAAATAGTGAAGCACCGTTTATACGTTTTTGAAGGGACTGTATGAAAAAAGCGCACAAACGAAAAAACGTATAATAAGTATAGGCTAATGTGTATTAGACTTTGCAGGAACCAACTTTAAAAACGTATAATTGATAAAAACGTATGAAAGAGAAACGTATAAACGGTGCTTCACTGTAAATGAAATGAAACACAAACAGAATAAAATAAAATAAAAGAAACAATTTTAATTGAAAATAAACCAATAAATAAATTTAAATAAATAAATAATTTTAAAAATCCCCCCCCCCTCAAAAAAAAAAAAAAAAAAAAAAACGATGGCGCAAATTGAGCCATAACTCTCCGCGGAGTTGCTAGTAATGGAGTCACTACACACAGGGGCAGGGCCCGATTAGCCTCTGAAATTAGGGGAAGCTTGGTCTCATTTTGGGTCCCCACTTTTTGCTTCGGTAATTTTTTCTAAACATTCTATACACATTGATACAATACTGAGTAATGTTAAGTAGTTACAGCAGAATTCAGAATTTAAGTGATTTTTACCTTACAGACTGACAGAAATTTGTTTATTACGTATCGTCGCTAAAAGACGAATGGGCGTATCTCACTTTTAATCATTTTGCAGAAAACCAATTTAAAGCTTGCGTTCGACGAGCTCAATCGGTAGCTACCGGTTAACCAATCACGTGACAGCTAATGATCACGTGCTTCAATCAACCAATCAACAGCTCAAAACAGTAGCCGGTAGATAATAAAACGCTTCGGTTACTAACCGGTCGACCGGTTAGGTTCGTCGAACGTAACCAAAGATTTCCAGTTTACTGTATCGCTTCAGAACCACCAACAGTGTGAGAGACTGTAACTTTTTCACTATTTGTTGCAGATATACGCCCATTGGTCATATTATAAAACCGACTTTGTACATTTCTGTCGTGGTCATAACTCATTTTTCGATTTTTTTGAGATAAGCGCATTCGTCTTTTTAGCAACGATATGTTGCGCTTGAGTTCTCAGGAAATACGGGTAGTAACATGTTGAATCATATTTGACACTTCACAAGGAAAATTTAATGTCATAAAAGCACATTGTAACAGAGGAATAAAATCCCACATTTGAAAATCTTGCTTGTGGCTAAATTTTTTAAAATGTATTTCTATAACTATATATTTAATCATTTCAAATGTTTTTGTTTAGGAAGTTTGTAATCTCTTTAGAAAACGCAGTTAAAAGCAGAAACTGGAATTTTTAAGCACAGTTTTACAGTCATATTTGGGCCCCCTAAAAATTCTGAAGGGAAGCTCAAGCTTTCCGAGCCTTTTGGATAATTAGGCCCTGCACATAGGCGGCTGGTGGCCTAAAAAAGTGGGGAATTAAAGAAGGTGAGGGGGAGGCAGTTTAGGTGGGTCCATCATCACTGATTAAATGACCTCCGCCAGGGGCGGACTGGCTGACTTTGGCCCAGTCGGCAAAAGAGCGCTTTGGCCCACCTCTGTAAATTTAAAAAGTTAAATTAACCAGTACCGGATCTCGATTCTTCTGAATCAAGCAAAGATATTAAACTACCGCTAGTTACTATTTTCCGTTAAGTTTCTAAAGCAAGTTTTAAAGTGCTAAAAAAAGAGAAAGTGTGAAACGTAAAATAAAGCTAACACTGACACATTTTTTTATGTGCCTTCAAAGAAGGATACTAATGATTTTAAGTCTGAGAAAAGGCACATCTTTAGACTTCTATACTGACAACATAGGAAAGACGCGAAGAAAGGGAGGAATTAGGTTATTCCCCTGAAATTTTTTCGAAATTGATTGATCTATATAGGCCTAAGGAGAAAAGAATCAATTAAGGTTTTCTATATAGTTCACTTCCAAGCGTTATTTTCAAAGTTGATGTCAAAAACCACAATTTTCGGTAGCGTTGAGGAGAGGGAAAAGGAGTTCCCCTAAAATTCTGTTATCTTACTTTTTTTTTTCAAATTTGAAGTCTAATTTAGTCTATCTTTGTTTTCAGTAGAATGTGGAGGGCTCTCCCCAGACATTCTCAGAAGTGAGGAAGTTTTAGAAATGCAATTTTAAGTTACCCTTGGTAAAACTAATGGAACAGGAAAGCATCGGGCAAGGCTGTAGCCATGATTTTGTTTCGGGGGGGGGGGGGGGGGGGGGGGGAGGGGGGTGAAAATTTCTGACAAAAGACGAAAAAGTCGCCTGTTGCTATGATTTTTGAAGCATTACGCATTGGTAGACATATGGCAGTAAGAGGGAAGAGGGGGAGGGGCAACACAGCAAAGTGAAAAAAACTTTGGAAGCAGACGTAGGGGACTGATGGCAGCGGTATTGTTGGTTGTTTTTTGGAATTTTTTCTTTTTAACAGTAATTTTACTGAATTCCAAGAGTTATAGTTACTTTATCCAAATGTGAACAAATGTTTTCTCAGATAATTTAAATTTATTATTATAATATCATTTAATCAAAATTTAATGATGTACAAGTTTTGTTGGTTCAGAAAAAGATGTGTGGTGTCGTAAATGTCGCAATTGCGAAAGATAACAATGACATAAGGACCTTTAATTGGCGCTCAAGTTGGACCATGAAATAGTAATGTATACCACCAATCACTTTTCATGAGCTCTGAGGATCAGGAGCGTCCAAATGATTGTTTGTATTGTAAGGGAGGAGCAGACCTACACTGTTAAAAATTACGTCCACCGTTGCACCAAAGAAAGGAGCAAATTTGCTGCAACCTATATTCAGTGCATGAATGAACCAAAACAGGGTGTTTTATATCACTCCCAAGTTTCGTGTGACGTTAAACCATATTCGTCATTCCATCTTTCTCCAACCATAGGAGTTAATCTGAACCATGTATCGTGTCCTCCTTTCCCCTAGAGAGGAGTAGAACCATAACTGACGTTTCCGTTCGTGGTATTCTTGGAGTGAAATTGAACCATAACTCGGGTTTTCGTTTCTTGCATTGCTGTGATGAAGTTTAACCATAACTAGGGTTTTTCGACTTTCATTTGTTGGTACGTGGTTGAACCGCTAACAATATTCTGATTTCCTCATTTAGGTGTTAAATTCAGCCATTTGCTTTACTTGATTTATATTTTGTTTTAGTGGAAAATAAGTAATTTTGTGAGGATTTTAAAAACTTTCTTTTTTTTCGATTTTCTTTAGAAAAGTTAATATTAGATGTGTACTCGAGAACCATTTATAATATTTTCAGTCAAAATTTTACATTGTTCTCAAGTATCGAGTGCTTAAAATGAGCATCTTTCATCGTCAAAATGACCACAGGTTTATCATACTCTTTAGTATTATAACATTAACGCAAAAGGTAGAATTTGCTATGCAGGCAAATATTAAACAACTATTTATTTATTTTTTGTGATTTGTGCTAAAATCATTAACTGCATAAAGAAAATGAGCAATTGGAATAAATAAAGATAGATTAAAAAGATTCTTAACGTACGTATGTGACAATTCCTAATTAAAAACTTAATTAAAAAAATGCACATTATTTAAAATAAGAAATTATCCTTTTTATACATTTCTTCATATTTTAAGAGTTGCATAGCTGGGAGGAAAAAAAGAAAATATTGCTATTGCAATTACAGTAAAACCTGTGTAAGTTGACCACTTGCGGTGCAGCACTTTGGTGATCAACTTAAGACAGGTGGTCAACTTATAGAGGGTAGTAAGGATTTTTTTTTTTTTTTTTGTCATTTCTTGTCCCATGCATTCATTTTAACTAATTGGAATACTTTAAACTCACTTTCATTGTTTAACATTACTTAAAAAACAAAAAGAAAAAATGTTGTTAAATATTTTTAGAGATTATTTACCAGAATGACTCGTAAAGTATCATACAAATTTAAAATTTCTGTGAATCGATCAAAAAAAAAAAAAAAAATGCGTCGTTACTAATGAAAAACAACTTACTTGATATTAACAATTCCTAAAAATTCATAAGTCGAAAGTTACTCAAATTCTTCATTTGATTTTTTCTTGAACATTTGTAACCATGGTAATCTACTTTTCAACAAAATAACTCCTCATTGAAGTTGGGCGCATTTTCTGGGACATAACATCAGGCCAATGTTTTTCGATGGAAACATAAATATTTATAGGATTTTCTAAAATGTCTGGTTATTTATTTGAGGCATAACTGATGAAACCTTTAGTACAATTTAATGCTTTTGCCTGTTGGTCAAATTACCAAAGGGTTTTTTACAATACTCCAAACCAAAGCTGGTGTATATTAGTGGTCAAGATAGAGAGGTGGTCAAGTTACAGAGGTTTTCCTTCATTATATAAGATAGGACTAATTCCGTTCGTGACAAAAGCGGTCAACTTAGACAAGTGGTCAACTTACAAAGGTAGTCAACTTTACAGGTTTTACTGTATTCCTAATTGACATTCATTTTTTATCTTTATATTTTTTCCTTAACAGCAACCCAATTGTAATCTGAATAAAAGTTAACTACATTTCGAACCATTTTGACAATCAAAATGCATTAATAAAGTAAAAATGAAATTAATACCAATAAGGTACTACAGTTCTTAAAATAGGTTACGATTTATTGTTGTTAAAGGTAACTTAAGGAGCCAAAATTTTTAACTGATATGCTGTTTTTAGAAGATACCTAATTTTTATTATGTTAAAATTTCCAGTCACTTATTAGTTGAGATACTATGCATACAGTGGCAAGAACATAAAATATTGATAATTATAGAACTCTGCTACTTTATTTTCCTATAGGAATGCAGGATATTGATTTTTTAGGGATATCCAGCACTAGATGTTTTTAGGTGTATTTATTTTTCACTTTACGCCATCACACAGCAGTAAATTACAACTTACCTGACGTCATAAAAACCTTCTACATGTGTCGAAATATAATTTACAACAGCTGTCTCTTTGAGGTGGTTGCTCTAACTAGGAAATATTTTTTAAGCTATAATACCAACGCTTATGACGCTGGGGGTTCTCAAAATAGGAGATGATTTGGGAGTTCTCAAATTTTTTACAATGAAACTAAACGCCAAAACATTTTCTTTGGATGAGTTTACGGGAAGGAGATGGAATTTTAGGAAATTTCCCTTCTTAAAACACATTCTAAAGTTCTCTTTGGCAGTATTAGACAAGGAAAAGAGGTTTCCCAGGGAAAACTGTTTGCAATCGAAGTCTAAGAACTACTACTTTCTATTTTATTACTATTAAGAAAAATATGCGTGTTTCAACACTCAAAGCTAGATAACGGTAAGAGAAATTCTCTTCATGACTTGAACCGTACTTTTCTTCGTTCGTGGTATCATTTTCTCGGAAGTTTTGAAAACTGCAGGAATACTTAAATTGTCCTTTACGACCCAGAAAAATTATTTTGTCCTTTTGAGTGTAATATGAAAAAAAGCTTAGTATTTTTAAAAAAAATTCTTTTATTTTGCATTGAAATAGGAGTTTCTTGAAACTCCAAAACACGTGCCTGCAATCAAATGCTAATTTGTGCATTTTCAACGTTGTGTTTCCGACTATTTTAATGAATAAATTTACTGGCTGGTCCACGGCACTGGAGAATTCGTAGTGGCGTAAAATTACCAGAAACTGGTCCACATGAATAGCAAACAATTTTTACAATTACTAATAGGTTAGTATGAAGTTGTATATCACCATTTTGTCGAGGAAAGATTTCTGTTCATACGAGAGCTAAATCCGTTCGACACAAAAACCTCTAATATGGGATCTTAATTTTCCGCAAGCGTTAATTCCTCAATGCATGGCACCCGGTGACACAAACGAAAACAATTATCAAAAATCATTCGGTGAGAAAAAAGTGCAAAAACAGACCGAATTACAAGTAAAAAAATAATAGGTTAAAAGCAACAACAACGAAGAAAGTTCGACTGATCTTCATTTTTTGTACAAAATGATAGAGATTTCATCAAAGATAAGGTCCGATGGCCAGGCATTTCGTGATGTTGCCCAACAACCGAATATGCAGAGTTCAGCCAATGTGATACTTGCTATCGCACATGCTGCAAATCCAACTTCACGCGGATAAAGTGTTCCATCGAAGGTTATGGAAAAAGAAATAGAAAAAGAGGATTCCTTCCATCGAACGTTCGATCAGCTGTGGCAATAACTCGGAAGGATTTTTTTCCGGTGACTGAATCCTCACACGCCCGGCCCTATCCAGCACAGTTGAACCGTGAACTGAATGACGAGAGAAAGATGGAACACTTGATTTTGTTCACCATCAAAGGAATAAAAAGAATATTTTTTGCAGAACTCTTTTGTAGCACCGAAAAACAAAATGGAATCGAATTAAATTGACGCTATCGAAGATCGCGAGGGATTTTCGGTCATGTTTCGGTTTTGACCACAATGTGATTGATACCGCTTCAAGTCTTCGTTTGGAAAACATTGCCACATCACTCACTCAACATGGCAGCTTTGAAATAATAAATCAATAACAGGTGTTTCCAACGTCACTTGTGAGAAAAATTGGGCTAAATTTTCCAAAGAAGTGAGGTAGGGGCGCCCCAACTTAAATTTTTGGGAGGGCGAAAATTCTCAGTGCGCCAATGGAACTCCAACATTTTCCGAATGATGATAATGTTACCAAATAGAACTCTAAATTTCGCTAAATAATTATTTTTGTCGAATAGATCTCCAAATTTCGTTCAATGGTGATAAATTTGCCGAATGGATCTCCAAATTTCGCCGAATGAAATTACGGGGGAGGGGGGAGAGGAGGGTATTATGGAACAGTCCGGAAGTACGGAGAACCGAGATTTTGGTTCTGTTCAAGAGTTGATATCAAGTGAGAATGTCATAAATTACTCAAAAAGGACTTTGATGGTACACTTGTTGCTCTTGTACCACTCGCTGCAGAACAAAGTGTGTTTTGCGATAGTGCCTGCAAGCAGGTTTTAAAATATTTTCATCTACTAGTACATATGTGACTTGAACATCGATCTTATTTCTAACTAGAAAGTCGCCCGTCAAGGTGTGACAGGTGAAAAGTGCTTCTTTTCTTTAACATTTTAACGAAGCAATTGCCTGTTTGGTGATATTTTGATTGCTGAAATTTTAACTCTAACTCCAGTGGATTAACCTTAAGCGTCAGTAGATAGCGTTCATAGTTGACTGCTTTTTCGTTTCTTCATTCCCCTGAAATGAGTCTTACATTAAAAACCTATCCCTGCATGTTAAACATTACCAAAACACATTATCAAATTATCATGCCGTGGAGTGAGTTTCATTGTTGAAACACGCGGGTTACTCAATCATCGGCTATTATTTATCTGAGGATATTCACCTGAAGGAATAATAGTTTATTATACTCTGGTCATTTTTTAGCTGATTATATTTTGTCCACCAGTTTAACCTTCTGAAACGGTTTTCAGTGGATTGTATCCCGTTCAATAAAGACATTCAAAGCCCTAAATTTACTTTTGAACTCTAATGCTCATCCACATATAGTAAATAAGATCACTGTCTTAACTGGTAGTAAGTCAGAAGGGCAAATTATAAAAAACGTTATCATCAAAACCATCAAATGTGGGTTAGCTTTTTGATCTACTGGATTAGCTTATAGGAATAGCTAAACAACTACACTAAGCATGCTGCATTTAAATGCATTAACACTGATAAGCGAGACCAAATAAAAAGCGTCACGTTCCTTTTTATTACGCATTGATTACTTTTGCGCGATTGTATTACTTTTTACGATGCACAAGAATGGACGGAACCTTCTAAGTAGAAGCCAGGTATGTGTTAAATAATAATAATAATAAAAATAAATAAAAAAGTTCATGCAGCGTTTACGTACGCGACTTAAATGTGCACATTTCAAGCCTCGATGCGGATAACCTTTTTGGATATCTTATAACGTTTTATTCACGTGTCGTGCATTTTGTCACACAATACTTGATGTAATAAAGTACACTAGTATCGCTTATGGATAGAACTCGATCGATTGTGTTTACTGTCTCCTCATTCTTAAGTGTCTAAGCCTTCTTCTTGGAGGGATGACATAAATGTATTTCGTATTTACTTTTAGACACAAATGTAGGTACAGTGTTGTGGCAATTAATTGGGAAATGCATTTGTTTAAAAGAAAAAATCAGTTTTATTCAAGTTTTTCATGAATACATTTGAAACTAATAATTAATGTGCCTCCTTGAAACTTAATAACATCAAAGACACGTTTTGTCATGGAATGTACTAGACTCGCACATATAGGTTTAATTTCAACGTCATTATACCATATGTCAATAACAGACACGAAGTTAGCTTTTCCATCGTAGTACTGTCAAACTTATGAAGACGTTTTTTAACGATAGCTCACAAATTTTCAATCGGATTTAAGTCCGGTGAGTTTCAGGGCCAATCCTGTACAGTAAGTTTGTTTTTAGAGCAGATATTAAAAATCTGCTTCAATGTGTGACATCGCACCGTCTTGTTGAAAAACGTTATCTCCGTTCGGCCAAAGTTTAGACGTGGTTGAAAGCACATTTTGGGTCAATATCGATTCTTAGCTGGCACTGTACATCATTCCATCTACAGGAACAAGGGATTATGTCCCTGAAACTCAAAAACAACCCCAAAACAACTTTTTGGGTGGATACTTTGGGTGCTTGATTAATGTGGTGCGGATAAAGAGGTTCTCCTTTGCTCCTTCTCACGAACTTGGATGTGAATCCCTCAACCACAGAAAATAAAACCTTTTCCCAGTACTCCGGAGTCCAAGTTTTATATTTCCGTGCCCAATATAACCTTTTTTTTTCATACGAAGCCTGAGAATCTGCTTCTTGTACGGTCGACGTGCTTTCCGCCCACATTCTAAAAGCATGTATCTCACTGTTGAAGGTGCAATGTCAACACCAACTGCCACCATGGACTTGGACAGATCAAAACTAGTTAATCGAGGATTCATAACACTCATTCGATGTAAACCTCTGTCGTCACGAGCCGAAGTTGATCTTTTTCGGCCGTATTTTCCAATATGGTTGCTTCCAGCATTCCCTGTTGTCTTAAACAACTGCCATAACCTCCCAACACTCGATTTTCTCGCTTCACATATTTTGCCTATTTTTTCTAACGTTTCAGAAGTGTGTTCTCTAAGTGCAATTACTTTAGGCACGTGTTTCAGGGCTGATATCTATGACTCTAATTACTCCCACAACAAGCGAGCAACCAACAATGCCAACTTCTTGCCACTTGGCAGAAGAATTTATATGTCTGCTACTTACCTGATGCGTACAAACAACTACTAGTTTGAAAATAACTGCCATTTGAACTCTGTGCTGAATTTGAGTGCTTTTTCGTTTGCTTACGTGTGATAAAGCGAAAAAAATAACATTTCCCAATTAATTGCCACAATACTGTATTGAATTTTAAATTGTATTTTGAAGAATGTAATAATTTAAAGCATTAGACGATTTTACCTGCTCCCAAAATAGAGAATTTCTGCGAAAATGTCGCTCAAAATGAAATATATATATATATATATATATATATATATATATATATATATATATATATATATATATATATATATATATATATATATATAATAAAAAAATAATAAAAAGAGTTTAAAAAAAAAACACTTACAGGGGTACACTCGAATGATCCAAAGAATGTTTGTGCCAAATTTTATGACATGCTTTTGCTAATCCTACAATGTCTGATGTAGTCAGATAAGATCCAAGCGATTGTTGACTTTAAGAAAGTTCAGCATGAAAAGGGGATCAGAAAAAATATCTCGTCTAGGAAGTTCCATACAGACAAGAATACGCTTAGCAGAAGCCTGATTATAGAGAGGGTCGGTAAAAAGATGTTTGTCCTTGGACGATGGAGTTGTTTTTTTTGGTTGAAAGAGGTGAAGTTCTTAGATTGGCACAACACCAATATCGACAACGAAATCTGGCTTGCCTCATCTCCCTACTTTGACAAATGGAATCGTTTAAGCTTCCGTCCATCGGAAGTTAATTTATCAGAGCAAGACAATACGAAGACACTTTGGTACAAATGGCACAGTTCATCTCCCAGCCTTCGCTAAACGTGAGGCACTTGATACGTCCACTGCAAGGCGAGAGAGGGCATTTTGCGCGCACAAAAAGCTAACGTTGAGCCTGATCTACCACCCACCCACCTGTTATGAGCAGGAAGTGCACCCCTTATTAGTTCACTGTGACTTTCCGATAGAAAATAATTCAAGATTGTTTCAAAAATGACTAATGGGTTTTAGAAAAAAAAAAAGTGATAGATTGGCATCATTTTTGTGCGTGTTTTTCTGTTTGTTCAATACATCAATCTCATACTGAGAAATAAACTTTTCCGTGACCTGAGTTACTTTTCGCACACACATTTCATTCCAAACTTAATCACTGCACTCGTTTCTCTCAGATATCAACTCGATGGTTCATACAGATAAAAAGATATGTAATATATTAGAAAACTACCATTACAATTAAGTTTTACGCATAGTTTTTCAGGATGTCTCAAAATACACAACGCTTTGGTTTTATAAAACTACTAGCTGTACCCGCACGGCGATGCCCGTGCTAAGAATTTAAAGGAAATCCATTTAATAAAAATACCTTCTCCTCCACCCTGTTTTTACGCCAACTTTGACGCCTACGGCGGTAAGCAATTGCGATTAAAAATCACGGTACATCTAAAACAAAAAAGAAATCCTGTATCCCGTACGAAAAAGGATTCAACTCCCCGTGCATTCCTCCCAGCAGAAAAACAACACAATTAAAAAAAACTCGGTATAACTAGGACGAAAAGGAAATCCCACGCTCCGTATGAAGCATTTAACTATAGAAAAGTTTCCGTCTGTGAAAAGGGGGAAAAAAACACTAGAATTAAAAAAAATACCTCCCCTCTCCCCCCGTCTGATGTCAAATAATCAGTAATCATATTTTTTAACTAAAATGCGTGAACACCCTTTGAAAACCTAAATGCAATCCTTTGAAATCTAAAATATTTTGCGAATAAACAAATAATCCGCAACTACATTGTTTATCGCCTAATTCGCCAAGCGACTTTCAAATTAAAAAGAAAATCAATTAACATTCGCACAATGATTTTAACAAAAAGGACAACAGCGCAATAACCAAATCAAGAATTCACCGGCTCTACTATTCGAACGCAACCGTATACCGAAGATGACGTCACTGCAGAAACAAAAATCAAGTTTAGCCTTGAAAATTGGCTCAATTAGGATTACAATTAGAATCGCTTTATCTCCTGTTCTAATTAATTAAAATAAATGGAATAAACATCATCTTGTTCGAAAAGGAAAGCTCTTTTCAACGACACATAATATTACGGGGATGGGGGATTTTTTACCCCCTAATTTGGCAAAAAACGTGAAATTTCAGTTTAATTAGTTAATTATGAAAACTACTTAGAAATTTAGAATTCGGGCTTCGAGGTGCAGACCCCCGGGGTACGTTCGAATTTTGTGCCAAGTTTCAGAGCTGTAGGTGCTATGGGGGGCTTCGAGCCATCGGGTACAAAGAAACAAAGAAAGAAACACCGTCTGCTTTATATATATTCGCAACTCCAACAAACTATAAGGGACAATGCAGCCACTGTCTAATGGCGGATGAAAAAGGTAAAACAAACGCATGCCGTAGCGTAGAAAATGCTCATAAGCCTATTAAATTTTGTTCGTATGCATGTTTTTTTCGCTTTATTCTTTTTAAATTTTTTTTCAAAGTCTTGAAGATATTCTGACCCACGTAGAAAGAAATGAAAATTCAAGAAGCATTTCTAAATGTCAAAAATTAATGCAAATTACGTAGTTCGTAGTTCTAAGCAGCCATTTCCACGGTGCTGAATTCGATATTTATCAATTCTTGATAAAACTAAATAATAATTGTGGCCTGACAGGAATAACAATTAATGCTAGATAATTTAATTATATGACATGACAAATTATTATCAAAAGAAGATGATACTTCTCTGCCTTGCTTGGCTAGCGCTAATTGTTTTTCTCAAATTGCCGAATCGGTTAATTTAAACTTTTTCTGTTTCGTATGTTTCTAATTTCTGAGTTACGATTTAATTATGTCATGCTATGCAAATCATCAACAAAATTCTCACGGATATATGGTGGTAGTTTACTTTTCAATTGATCTACCATTTTATTCCACTCATGATAAAAAATAAAGATTGTTTAACTGACATGCGAAATCTCGCCAAAGGTTCTTTGCTCGCACAATACTAGAACTATAACCCTAAACAAATTTTGCGAAACCTTTCAGCTGAGAATGTAAGCAATAAAGTAAATTCTTTCTCGTTTTTTCATTTCGTTCACATAACATTTTTCATTTTGTTCTACGATAATATATTCAAGAAAATATTTTGCATACTGTCCATTCCAACTAAATGCTGCTGTAAAATATGGTTAGTTAATTTAATTAAAGATTTAAAAAAATAAAAAAATAAAAAACATATTCTTACAAATTCACACAAAACAATAAATTTTTTTACCTGGTATAACGTTATCCAACTTTGTTAATCTAGAGTTTTCTTGTGTTTACGCTTTCACCATTTAACAATCTACTCACTTTTTAGAAGGAAATAAGAAAAACTAACATTATTTTGAGAAACTCGAGAATACTATTAAGGGACGAAACAATTTCTGTAGCTGAAAGCAATCTAAGACATATCGAATGCGTTAATAAATACTCATAACAAACTGCCTATATTTACCGGCAGACACACGTGGAACACATTGTTTTACCTTTTCCTTTAAATTTGTAAATCACCGCAAGGTAGCGTATTCGATCGCTGGAGTTGCGAATAGATTTAGACAGACATGTTCAGAATATACAAATCTACCATATAATCAGCAATAATCATCCGTATATGGAAATCTTTCATACAACCAGCAACATCACCATGTACAGATATCTGCCAAGTAACCAGCAATGATTATCATTTCTAGAAATCTGTCAAATAACCAGCAATGATGATTATCACTTCTCGATGTCTACCATATAAATAGCACTGATCATCGTATATGGAAATCTACCTCATTACCAGCAACAATTACCATACACAGAAATCTGGCATGTAACCAGAAATGATCATCATAAATAAACGTTCACAATATAACCGGCAATGATCGTCATACAGAAGATATGAGTCTCATATGACAGATGTAAAACAACCTGTAAGTTTTTCTCATAATTCTTCAAGTAAGTAGTTGAATACCGGGGATGGTAAAATCCATAAATAACAAAACTCCAGATTGTCAGAATTCTTCTTTTAAATGCTCCCATTACAGAATCCTAACTACATAAAGAAACGAACTATTAATTCTAGCAACATATAGTGATCAAATTAGAATAGTAAGATGTTTCGCCCACATCACTGGAAAGTACTTGGAAATAAGCAGGGTTCGATTTCATAAAAATATACGAGCGGACATGTTCGGAACATAGATATCTACCATGTAACCTGCAACGATTGTATATACAGAGAAGTCTACCATATAACCAACCCAGCGATCATCATACGCAGAAATCAACCATATAACTAGTAAATATTATTGTTGGAGTTCTGAGCAATGAGTTGCGGATTCGTTTGCGAAAGAGGGAAATGACCTTCCGCATCTGATGAGTTCTCTGCATCCGAGATTCTCTCTATGCGAAAGGCTGAAGCAAATTCTATTTAGAGAGTATTATCGCACATGACTGTCATGCCGGTAAACATCCTGGTACTAAGCAGTAAGTTACTGTTCTTAAGCCAGGGCGAAGGCAGAGCTATAAGCAATTTACCAGACAGCCCGGTTGTCCCCATTCTGTGACTACAGCTTAGTTCTTATTAGAACTCCTCAGTCAGGAATAGTGAATAACAGAGCTGGAGGCAGATGTCAGTTACCGCCCCTAACACTGCTAAACCCCCAAGCTTTGCCTTCAATTCTAAATAAAGCTGAGGGTACCAACAAACTGGTAGATACAGTGAATTTATCTCACCAGCGAGTGTCCGCAGAATGGTGTGGTTCGACTCGTGAATTGAAGGTCAAGCTTTGGTATTTAGCGGTAAATTAGGGGCGATATCTGACATCTGCCTCCAGCTCGGTTATTCACTATTCCTGCCTGAGGAGTTCTAATAAGAACGAAGCTGCAGTCTCAGGATGTGACAACCGGGCTGTCTGGTAAATTGCATGTAAGCCCGATATGTCTCTATACAAATAGGGCACAAGATCAGCACAGACTTCCTTGGCCAGATTACGTAGTGGTCATAATAAATGTATGACATTTGTAGACAAAGTAAGACTTTTTCATCTCGCCCTTGTTCCCATCCTGTTTCACCTGATCATATTCTCGAATGTATTGGCATCCATGCCGAGGTGGTGTGGAGTGAGGGGGAGCATGGACTTGCGGAACTACTACTGCGAAATGGCATTATGGACTTGGTGTAAGTAGATGAATCTTTCCTATTTAGAAGTGGTAACAATTGTTCACTTTTTTAGAGGGCGCTGTCGGCGAACCGCTCCCGACAATCACAGCAGATCAATGTAAATGATGCTAAGTTTCTCATTTTTTTAGAGGCAGCTATTAAAGCAAAAAAAAAAAAAAAACTACTGGAAATTGGTTGTAATAAGAGGCTAATATAGTGGACGATGTACGGCTTTCGTCCACAGGAAGTTTGCACAGTATTTTGATGGAAAAATTTATTTTACTTTTCATCACCAACTTGCCGAATTCGTCTGCTATTAATATTGCGCTGTGCTATGTTTTATTTTTTACGAGTTGGAATGTTTCTATTCCTGTAAATAATTGACGAAATGAGAATATAGTAGAATTAATTGCGTAAATACTTTTTTAAAATTAGTTGTAAATTTCGTGACATGTTTCGAGAACTAATTAAAGCGAAATAATTTTTGCTTTCACGACCTTTAACAGATAAAAATAAATGTTAATGTTCTATTTACTTAACTTCAAGCTGATATTGATTATAATATTTTTATTCATGTATTTACTCACTGCTTAAACAGAATTGTTATCATTTTTTTTATTATTGCATTTTTTTCGACAACCAAATAGAAAAAAAATCGAGAAAACCTTATTAATTCAAAAATTTATACCTTGGAACGCTTTTTTGAGATAGTTCTGGGGGTTTTCTGTTGAAATTAATCAAGTTTTCGATAATTACAATTTACTCTTAATGTACATGTATTTTTAAATGAAAAAGGTTTCCCAATTCTGTTAAAGGTCGTGAAAGCAAAAATTATTTCGCTTTAATTAGTTCTCGAAACATGTCACGAAATTTACAACTAATTAAAAAAAAGTATTTACGTAATTAATTCTACTATATTCTCATTTCGTCAATTACTTACAGGAATAGATACATTCCAACTCGTATAAAATAAAGCATCGCACAGCGCAATATTAATAGCAGACGAATTCGGCAAATTGGTGATGAAATATAAAATTAATTTTTCCATCAAAATATTGTGCAAACTTCCTGTGGAAGAAAGCCGTACATCGTCCACTATATTGGCCCCTTATTGCAACCAATTTCCAGTACTTTTTTTCTTTTTTTGCTTTAATAGCTGCCTCTAAAGAAATATGAAAAACTTCGCATCATTTACATTTTCTGCTGCGATTGTCGGGAGCGGCTCACCGACAGCGCTCTCTGGAAAAAGTGAACAATCGTTGCCACTTTTACACTAGCCAACCCGTAGGACATTTCTCTCCTTCTTCCTACTCCATGGTAGAACCCCTATAACTATAGGGGCCTTAGGTGTAAGTGTCCTGAACCAGTGGGATATAAAACAGACAAATATGGTTATCGCATATAAAAATTCATGATATAATCATAATCGGTAATCTTAAAACGGATGATATGAGTGATGTTAATCCTCAAGCCTCTTTCATAACTCCAAAAGTAGATAGTTAAATATTAGTAATAGTAAAATCCTTAAACAGGCAAGATTTATAGACATTCGGAATTCTATTCTTAAATGCCCCGATTACAGAAACAAATCTAAACAAAATAAACGAACTATTAGTTCTAGCAGCACAAATTGAACAAATTAGGATAGTAAGATGTTTCGCCCAGGGCAAAGAAAAGTACTCAGAACCAGCAGGATCCAGCAAATTGAAGAAATTGACTTCATTTACGACATGACACTCACTTCCGACTCCTGCAGAAACGCAACCAGGCATTGCAAAATCAGCACGCTTTTTATCATCCCGTGTTTAGTATGCTCACCCTGCGGAGGAACACGCCAGAATTTAAATCTTCCCATCTCGCGTAACAGACGATCTCATGATTCAATGTTATTATGAATATTTATCTTCGGTTAGGCCTGACGAGTTCTTCTTTCTTCTTTCTGATGGAACTGGCAATGACAGTAATTTTGATGAAGACGGACTGAAACCCTCTTGTGCCTTGAGCAATGTGCCAGCAATTCCAAGAAGAGAGTTTGGTTATTTGTTTGGTTTGGTACGCTTGTCTTCTTTCAAAGGAAATGTTGGATCTTTCAAAACGGATTGAACACACGACCTTGCGATGTGAGATAAAACGGAATAAGAAAATGTCAGTAGTTTCGAAGATACAGGTAAAATGTCAACAGGTGATAAAGATGCCAATCACAAACTTTGAAAAACAAAGATGGGAGCGTTTCCGGATACTCTAAGTACAAAATATTATTTACCCAGAATCGCTGCAAGAAATACATTTTGGTTGGGGGCAAAAGGGATAACAAGAAACACTCTATCCGTCCCATATTAGTCGCTGCATTTAGGTGCAAAATATTTTCCCAAATTAATGGCTACATATAAATACTTTTGTGCCAAATATCTAAAAGGATTATTTTTATGGTTTAAACAATTTTCAGGGCACTTTGCTATCAATAACAACATTAATTTACCAAGTATACCTCTCTTTCCTTCTTAAATCAGTGCAGGTGCTTTGCTACTAATTAACAACAATAATTTACCAAGTATACATTGCTTCCCATCTCAAATCAAAGCTGTTGCTATAGCAATTAATTTAACAAGTATACCTTCCTTCCTTTCTTAAATCAACTTCAAATTAGTTTCGAAAAAAAAACATGGTTCGCATACTCTTAAGCGACGCACCATTTTTTAAGGAATCGTCCATCATTCTTCATATATCTTCTAATTAATGAATCACGAGTTCTTACAAAATGAGGAGTGGTTAAAGGGTATGACGTACCTGACGGGCTAATTTCGTACTGATTTAAAGAGGGGAGGAGGAGGTTCACAGTAAGTATGTGTTGTTAATTGATAGCAAAGCACCCTGAGCCCTCTAAAAAATGTTCTAACAAAATCATAAAATTTTCAGCATCAATAACTAGTAGAAAAGTTGGGAGTACTAATTTGGGACAGAAGGAGCACATTGGTACTGTAAGACAGCAGGTGTGAGTTTCAAATGTTTTGGAATTATTTCCGTTGCATGGATTCTAAATTCAAAGTGTTTTAAATTTTATACGAAAATTTTCTTTGTCTCACTTATTAGTATATAAAATTCGTGGTTTCATAAGCCGTGGAACGGTGGAAAAAACATTGCCATAAAAGTTATCAATTATTAAAATATCAAAATCGCAACTTTTATTCGCAAGATGTGTATATTCAATAATTACAGATAGATGCAACATTAACACAAATTTTATAACTTCTTATAACGTGTTAAATATATATTGAAAGAGGAAAATATAAAATGGAATATAAATAAAAAAAGGGGCAACATTTTGCTATCTAAAAAAAGAAAAAGTTCAGCAAAAGCAAAGAAAATCGTACAGTATGAATGTTACATAAATATTCATACTGTATTCATTAATTATTCAATTATTTTAAATTAATTATTCTTAATTAATTTATTATTTATTAATTTAAATTTAATTTATTATTTATTTATTAATTAATACCTTTAAATTAAACCCTTAAATTAAATTACCATTAAATTTAATTATTTATTAATTAAATTTTAAAAACTAATTTATTACTTATTTATTAATCATTATTTTTATATTACTTAAATTAATTATTTTTAATTTAATTATTCATAAATATTCATACTGTTCAATTGTGTATTAGTGTGACACAATGAACATTAAATAATAAAACTTTAGTAACGTAGTGAAATTTATGAAGCATATCAATTTAAAAATAATAAATTTCTCAATTTTTAACAACTCAACCAGTTTGAAAAGAGAAAAATGTGTCTTTCAAATTATTACAAAAGAAAAGGGTATGTAGCACAAACCCGAATGGCAGTTTTATATTTTAGGTCAAGCGAGATTTCTTTTTACGCTATATTGACTTTTTCCACCAACTTTCTCATCAAAATTACAATAATGTGAAATAATTCGACGATTAAAAGTAAAGACGACACCGATATCGATCGATAAATTATGGTCATTCTGAGAAACATAAACCATGAAATTTGTAACCATGTCAATTTCACTACTTCAATGCAAATAAGTACCAAATCATCTCTTCAAAAAATAAATAGATCATACTTTATGTGAAAAGAAACCATGAAATTTTGCAACAAGCCTATGCATCAATTTCACTACTTCAATGCAAATAAATACCAAATCATCTCCACGCTTTGAAGCACATAGATCACAGCCCTCAGTGAATATAAATTACCTCTTCTGAGCACGCCAGGGTTTCACAAATTGAAACCATGAACAATGGAATACCACATAAAAATTGTACGAAGAGGGAGTGAATATTTATCATACCGTTTCAACAGGATCTTTTTTTTTTCTTTTCCGAGTATTATTTTCTCGCATGAGGGAGATAGTTTCGTATTATCGACCTCAACTGAAGCGCAGTAAGAAGAATATCGGGATAAACGTTTAATAAAGGACGCCAAGAAAAGCTAGAAAGACATTTAGACCAAGCGGTACGCTTGGATGGTTAGAGCAAACAATTATGCGGAGAGAGAGAGAGAGAAAGATCCGCGTTTTACATTAATAGGCAACAGATGACAGTTTCGAGTACGACCCTTTATTCGCTAGTGAAATTTTCAGAATTGACACGGTCTGGATCCTCCTCAAATACAAATGAGAGGATTAGTGGTTTTTGGCGACACATTGCTCCTGTTGCTTATCTTAAACTGCACCGAAATGTCTGGTGAATTTCGGAAACAATCAAATATTGCAGAATTTTCTACTATCGACGGGTAGGATCAGGATTAGATGCTGGAAAGAAGCTGTTGTTGGGTATTAACTTGCCTTGATGACAGCAACTTGAAGCATGGGAGTGTGAAAATAAAACTTCATAAATTACTCATGAACAGTGCCTAATTTGCCTGGAGCTTGGGGAAGCCCAACTAATTCACTTCTTTTCAAGTTTATGTGAATTTTCTCCAGGGTTCGCCGATATATATCAGTCGATATAAATCATGATATATATCCAATATTTATTTTGAAAATATCATGATATTTTGACATTTTTTGTATTTATTTTTCAACTAAGGTATTTTCAATATAAAAATTATATTAATCATAGTAATATTGTTCATTTATTATTAAAAACAACCAAAAGGTTATGTACTATATTTTATGATGTATTAATCAGGGTTGGCAAAAACCCGGGTTTTTTTAAAAAAGCCCATGGACCCAGGGTTTTTTGGGTTTTTTTAAAATAAAACCCAAAAAACCCAACTAAAGCTGGGTTTTTTAAAAAGAAACGTGTTTTTTTTTTTGTCTTTTTTTAGGGAAAATGTAGGGTACTTGTAGCATATTGTAGCGTAAGTATATGAACAAAGCACAAGAATTGTCTTGGGGTAAAAAAAGCTGGAAAACTAGTTAAAATTCAGCGTTTTCTGAAGAAGAGTATGAAAGACGACGAAACCCAAGAATGGTGAAGTTTCAGATTTTTTAGTTTCCATGATTACCAACAGTTAAGGCAAAATTACTTCTTGAGTGATAAAATCTATTGTTCGTTTTTAATTACTACTTTTTTTTTTGCATTTTACTTTATTGTATTTCATTTTTTTTATGCAAAACTACTGTAGAACCTCAAGTAGTTTAAATCCCTATTTACTGAATTCCAGCTTAATCAAGACATTTCTTTGAATTTTATGTTGCCTGTTTTTCTATTTCTGTGTACAGATTAAGAAATATTAAACTTTTTTGTAAGATAATGAAAATACTGTACATCCTATTCTGTTTTCTGTCCGACCATTTGTAAAACCTGTTAATTTCTAAAAAAAATATAACTTGTTAATTCGAAATTTGTGACGTGTCGGGTTGCAGAAAATAATTCACATGAAAGCCTTTTAGCTAGAGTAGTTTCCTCTGTACAATCTACAAATATTGAGAAAACCAGACGTGACAGGACTTAGTCAAGATAATTTGAGTTATTTATTGACCAGTTAAAGATAAAAGTTAAATATATATTTTTTAAATCTTTGAAGTATTTTTAATGCCGTTAAGAGTTAAGAAATACTATTAAAGTTCAAAATTCATTTTTTATGTCCATTGTCTGTGGTGAAGAACAAATAAAATAGAAGTTTAAATTGTAAAAGTATTTAAATTAATTACTTTTTTAAAAAACTTCTCAAAAAATTTGAAAAAACCCAAAAGTGGGCTAAATAATGGGTTTTTTAAATGGGTTTTTTCAAAAAAAACCCATTGGGTCCAACCCAATTGGGTCCAATCCGGCCAACCCTGGTATTAATAGATAATTAATACAGCAAAGTAACATAATTATTTTATATTCATAAAATGATTAGTAATGTAACAATTTTAAGACACATTAAAAGTGCCTGATTAAATATTAAATGTTGGTTAGAAAAAAAAATGTCTAATAACTGCGCACCAACTAATGCATATTTTGTATTTTTGAACATACAGGGTGTTCCGTTTTAACCTGAAAGACCTTTATTTTCGCAACCGTTTGTCCTAAATGTATACTTCCAATTGCAAAAATGTTCAAAATTAGATGCAGAGTTAAGATATTGAAATTTTGAAGAAAAATAAAAATGAGTCAAAAAATACAAAATTAAACTTTTTATACGGGTTTCAGGTCCCCTAACTAATATTTAGAGAAATAATCTCCATTGAAAACTATTACTGACACAAAAAACTTGACATTTGTGCGACCAAAACTCAAGGAGATATTCGAGTTTAAAGTTTTAAGGGACCATAGAAAAGATGAGATTGGAACTTATCGCCCTTTCAGAGGAATGTCAGGGTTGTCGAAGTAAATAAAATGAGTACAGTCGAACCTCCATATATCGAACTTCCACATATCGAAATTTTCTATATATCGAAATCCTAGCATGTTCATTACATAGAAAAATTGTTTCTAAATATCGAAAAATTCTCTATATATCGAATTTTTTTTTCGAGACATTCGCAAATTTTTTTCTTCTTTAATGAAAAATGAAGGTTAGGAGAGAAAATTATGTTCACTAAAATTTGCTACTAAACTCATAAGGATTCTAAGGATGAGGGGTGTGTAGTTAGGTCCTTGTTTCGTTCTGGAGTTCTTAAATTCTCTCAAGTTTGTTTCAAATCTTGTAACCAGTAACATTGTAAAATTAGTTTCAAGTTATCCCTTATGTCTGTTGATTATCATTCCTAGTCTTTTCAGTTGCAATATAAATAATTCAAGTAGATTGATTTTTTACTTTTCTCTCGATTACATTGTCAAAAAGAAAATACCCTAATATTGCAGATCAAGTTGAATTGCCGAAGAATGAAGATGACTGAAGGCGCAAAAATGTAATATCTGTTATTTTTTAAATTATTAACTTTCATTCTATCCGATGCTCGTATAAATTAGAAATCGGGTTTCATACAGGAAAATTAACTATAATTTTAATGTGTTAGGGGATTTTTAAGATAAAATAAGATTGTTTCGATATATTGAAATTTCTTTTCCAAACAGCCTAATAGTCAGCAAGGCAACTATTCATATTTCATAACGCTTAATTACATAAGATTGCTTCGTATTTAGACTGCATAAGATACTATAAAGAACAGAGAGGATTAAAACCAAAGGATAAAAACAAAAGATTTTTGACAAAAGTTTTGCTCCCCCTTCCAAACAAAGGTGGATTAAATGATGAGCATTATCTGACCTTAATTCGGTGTGGGCCCGGAAACATATTAAATAAATCCTCTTATGGTTCTTCCGATTTTAGACCGCTCCGGTCCGTTGGCGATACTCTTGTTGACAGATGTCTTCTGATTGAGTCTTAATAGTGCGTGGAAATAGGAATGAAAATTGGAACCATTTTTACTTGGTAATCTATAATTAAGCCATAAGCTATTTCGGACTAAGAAGAGTCCCCAGATTTCAGCAAGAAACATAACGTATATTTTTACCAGTAAGGTATATTATCTCTCCGTATTTTGATAATATTGGGGAGGGTGGCTCAAAGCTGGTAGGTTTTCGAAGAACGCTCGAAAATTGTAGTTTTTGTATTTTAAACGCAACAATTTCGGTTTTATTTCCTAGCAGTTTTTTTAAGCTTCAAAATAAAAAGTGATTTTTTTTTAAACCCAATATTTATTTATTATCAAACTTAACAAACACGTAAAAAGCCCTTTGCCCTACCATTGAACCCAAAGCGGGTAAGCTTAACTAATTGTGGTTTGGTACATTTTCCAATAAAATATGAACTTATAAATGATTAAAATACAGTCGGACCTCCATATATCGAAGTAGCAAATTGCCGGGAAAAAATTCGATATATAGAAATTTCGATACATAGAAACAATCTGTTTTTATCGTAAAAATCTCCTAAAACATTAAAATTAAAGCTAATTTTCTTGTACGAAACCCAATTTCGAATTTATTTGAGCATCGGATTAAACGAAAGTTAAGAATTAAAAAAATAACAGAAATTACACCTTTGCGCCTTCATACATCTTCATTCTTCGACAATTCAACTTGATCCGCAACATGAGGGGATTTTCGTTTTGACAATGTAATAGAAAGAGGAGTAAAATATTAATCTACTTAACCTGAATGATTTTTACTGAAGCTAAAAGACTAATAAAAATGATAATCAACAGTCAAAAAGGATAACTTGAAACTGATTTTACAGTGTTACTGGTTACAACTAGGATTTGAAATGAACTTGACGGAATTTAACAACTCCAGAACGGAACAACGACCTTTCTTCACAGCCCTCAACCCCAGATTACTTATGAGTTTCATAGCAACCTTAGTGAACATAATTTTCTCCCCTAAGCTTCATTTTTCATGAGACAAACAGTCTAAAGTTGGAAAAAAAATCTACGAATGTCTCAAAGAAAAATTTCGATATACAGAGATTTTTTCGATATATAGAAACAAATTTTCTATGTAGTGAACATGGAAATGTGCTGGGATTTTCGATATGTAGAAAATTTCGATACATGGAAGTTCGATATATGGAGGTCCGACTGTAGTTGACTAACTACCTGCAATTATACACAAAAATATAAAACAATCGTACTTATCCAATTTAAAGTCAGTACATTTGTTTATAAAACATAAAGAAATAACTGAGTTAATTAATAGACTAATAATTGCCATCCTAAAAAATAACTTTTTAAAGTTATACTTATCCTATTGAAAGAGAAAATCTAAGTCAGCACAAGAGTCAAGAAATTTTAAATAAATGATTAAATCCTATACCTGCTTTGCCCGACCCGCTTTGCCCAAAGGCACGTTTTTTATTTCAATAATTATATCCTTAAATTAATAATTAAAAAAAAAAACGGAATGAGCATCGTAGTTTATAAGTGGATAGCGTCAGAATAAGTTAATATTATTGACAATATAAAAAAAAAAGCTGGTCTTCGACTAATCACAAATTACAAAACTGCATTTTTTTTTTACATGTATCATTTTTTTTTTTTAAGTTTTAAGCCTGGTTGCGCCATGCCACTTCACTGCTGCTTCGCTGGAACTGATAATAACTCGGGGTGTTCCGGTAAACACGACATACGTATTCGTCGCCGCTAACACACCATGGGGGGGGGGGGGGGGGCACACAAAGGCCAACCCGCTTTGGGCCACCCTCCCCTACATACCACATACCAGGGTGAAATATGAGAATTGTTCGGGCAAATATTTATAACAAAAACACATATTGGGCTATTGAGCATATATCTTTTTTTAAAATTATTGTACACGTAATAAAAAATACCGAGAGGGAAAACTAATTTCCAAAAGATATATAATCTGACAGGCTCGAAACATTAAGAATTGCAAGATAATATCAATATAAATTAAAGGATAGTATCTAATTTTTTAATTAAACAGTTAATATATAATAGAAACTGAATATAAGGGAATGTGGGGCAAAGTAAAATAGTTAAAATAAATTACTATTTTTTTAAATGAACAAATTGAAAATTTGTACATAAAGTGAATTGTAACTGGAATTACAGTATATAAAGTTAAGAGCAAGGTATTTATAATAAATCCTGCACAAAGATTATTTTTATTTTTGGCAGGAAATTTGTATTTAAAAAAAAAGAAAAGAAAAAGAAAAAGAAAAAAAGTGAAAAATTGATTTTCATGGGGTAAAGTGAAAAATAAAATATTTTTCTAATGAAAGATTCCCTTTTTGATTATTGAAAATAATTTTGATCAAATAAATGAGTAAATAAAAGAATAAATGTATAGATAATGAAACAATAAACGAATAAATAAAAAAAGTAATTAATAGTTGAACAAAAATAAGAATAGAATAGATGAACAAATAAGAAAACTAGTGAATAAAAGAATAAATAAGTGGATTATTAAATGAAGGAATGGTAAATGAATGAATTAATAAATGAATACGTAAGTGATTTAATAAATGATTGAATAAGTAAACGAAAATGAACTATTTAATTTTGCTCCGAATGCACATGACTAATTGTACAAAACTCTCAAAACAAAAATAAGCTTAATAATAAATAAATAAACACTGCACCGAATATAAGTGTGTCTGAATTAATATTCTAAGTGCCAGTGACATGAAGCTTATCATTTTATAATAACAAAATAAGTTTTGAATTACAACAAAATATTACCAGATAACTATAAATTTTCGAAAATTTCTTGTACTACCATATGCTTTCATCTTCAGAGATAACATTTTCCTGACTGAAATGGGCTACTCGTGTTACTACATAGTTAAAACGTTATCTGAGAGGTGGCGGTAAAAACGAAGTAAATATTTCACCATTTCACTTTGCTCCGCTATTTCACCTTACTCCACATTACCCTACTATTAATAACTATTCTCTTACATGAAAGTAAAATAAAAAACCTTTCGAATTTTCAAAATTTATTTAAATTCTGAAATTTTGAATTCAAATTATGTTTTTCGCGATCACGAGTTGCAACAGGACCCTACTCATTGGTTACTACCCCACTCGCTTGTTTCTAGAAACGGTTCCTGTCCCTCCTCTTGGGCGGTTACGTGTGCATAGTTGTGTATATGTGTAGGCTTGTGTGTATGCACGTTGGCGTGTGTGTATGTGTGTAAAGGCGCGTGTGTGGATGTGTGTGAGTGTGTATGAGCGTGAGTGTGTGTAGAACATGGACGCCACCGATCAGGAGCAGCGGCTACCGGGTCGCGCCTGCAGCGGACGATGAGGTTGAAAAAGGAACCAAATATCAAGGACGGTCAAATGAAAACAATTAGCAATCGTGATTGCTCAATAAACAATACGAATTCCCAGCGTTTCTCGGTAAAACCAAAGAAGCTAAAATTGTTAGTTAATGAAAACCTTGGGAAATCTCGGCATACAATGAAGACTCAGTGTGTAATGGTGTACATACATATCAAATTTTGAAACTCTCAAATGACTCAGATTTTAACAATTCAAATACTAAAATATAAATAAATTAGTTTTTAAAATTAATACGGGATCACTCCGTCACTTTAAGTCGGAGGAATGCCGGCAAAATTAGTTTTCACTCCTCATTTTGGCACAAAACATTCCCTTTAAAAAAATTTCTGAAACGTTGTTTAAAATAAATAAATAATCAATCAATAAATAAATTCGTTTAGGCTTTAACATAAAAAATACATTTGTCTAAGAGTCGAGTTTTATCAGGGCATTCTCGAATTCAGCCGTGCTTTTGGGAGTCACTGGAAGAGTATATTTGTTTATTTAGAACGAACTACACAAACAGTGAAACACAAAAAACGTAAAACTAACAAAAAAAAAGAAAGAAAAAATGCGGACATTCTGATCACGTTTCCGTAAAAAGTTGGAAAAGATACGAATGTTAAAAAGTCATTATGTCGATCCAATGATCTCAAACAGAAGCAAAGCATTGAGCAGATGCTGCAGGATGGAAGAAAATGACGCTGTTCAAACGAACTTTACACAAGATATCTATTCGTGGCACTAGTGCAAATGGCGGGAAAATTTCGGGAATGCTATTATTTACGCCACCCACGGGAAAATGATCACGTTCTGTTTTGGCAAATGTAGAACTTGGAAACTAATGGAGGAGTAATACATCGATTACTTATTTTTTAAAATTCTGTATGAACCTGACTTTTATAACGTATGTTCGTTAAATAAAACTCATGTTCTAATAAAATAAAACTCATGTTCTAATAAAATAAAACTCATGTTCTAATATTACACACTCATACTGCCGTGTGCAGGTAAACAGCAGTATCTGCAGAAATGAGTTTTCGAGATAGTTGAAGAAATGTGTGTTGGATTCAACACTAACAACAGGAAAATGCTGGAATTAGACGTTTTTTTTCGCTTTTTTTTCAGCGGAAACCAAATAAACGAGCTTGTACAATAAAGATAAAATTGATGACAAAAATGCAAAAAAATGAAAAGTGAAAAAATTTGCAGTTATTGCCCTTTACCTGCAAACGACAGCATAAACTTTTCATTTTTGTAAAATAATAATACATTGGCCAGGAAAGGTTTTGTGGTCTAATATAAGAAAATATTATCACTTTATAAACTCAACCAGCATCCTTTCTGTCTCCGTGATTGCAATTGGAATGAATGTGCCATTAAATGTAACGCATTAACTAAATAATATAAAAACATGTTTTTTTTCTTCTTTTTTTTTAAATAAGAGAAGTGGCGAGTCTTGTAGATATCAAAAGTTTTTTTCGCACCTAAATATCTTGAATTCCGTGTGTCAGAAGTTCATACAATATTGAAAAGAAGTACAGGAGCTGAGCTCCAGTGCAAATTAAGCACTGATATATGCTCAAAAAATGTGTACATTCAAATACGTCGATGTCGCAAAAGATCAACGCTCTTTGCTGGCGTTAAGTATCATTATGTTTATGAACAATTTTCGTTACAATATTATGAGTCTTTTTACTTCCTTTTGCAAAAAAGGAAGTATTGTATTGTATGTGTAAAATTTTCACTTAAAAATCGGCCTTAATTTAAATTTTTCTCACCCCCGAATGAATATTAAGTTTTTTTTTTCGACCCTACCACACGTGGAAAGTACAGACACCCGAAACATCCATTTTGACGACCCCCGAGTTAATTTCAACGAATTTTCTCGTGACGTCCGCATGTACGTATGTATGTGCGTATGTGTCTCGTATAACTCAAAAATGGTATGTCCTAGAAAGTTGAAATTTGGTACGTTGACTCCTACTGGCGCCTAGTAGTGCACCTTCCCTTTTGGTTGCATTCGATGTTCCTAAGGGGGTCTTTTGCCCCCTTTTAGGGGGAAATCATTGTTAATTTCGATGTAAACTCAAGTGGTGTTATAATTTGTCGGACACTTGGCGATATATCGCCAGTCTTTTGGTCGCCAATTTTTGTCACCAACTTAGCGACGAATTCAGCGATTTTTTTTTTTTTTTTGAGCAATCACGATTGCTTATTGCTTTCATTTGACTGTTTTTGACGTTCCTTTGTTTTTTCCCACCGTCACCCTCTGCACCATCACCGTGGACAGGCGGGCTCCTCACGATACTGCACCTATAACGAAAGCCGTCTCCAGGTTGCATCCATGTCCTACACACACGCGCATACATACACAACTACACACACACGCGCACATACACACACACAAACACACATACACCTACACACATATACACCTACACACACAAACACATACACACACAAACACACACGCATACATACACACACATACACACAACTACTCACACATTCATGCCTGCACACAGACACAAACACATATGCCGACATACACATATGCATACATACACACACATACACACAACTACCCACACATTCCTACCTGCACACAGACACAAACACATATGCCTACACACACATACACATACCCCCACACACACATACACATACCCCCCCACACTTATGCCAGCACACAGACACAAACACACATACCCCGTACACACAAACACCCCCCCCCCCCCACACACAAACACACATGCCTACATACACACACTCGTGATTGCGAAAAACATAATTTGAATTCAAGATGTCAAAATTCAAATTAAATTTTTTTTTTAATTTGGTTTCAATGTGGCCGCAGTTGGTGATATTTAGAGTGTAAACTATTGAATCACATTAAAATTGCCAATAATGGGGAAATGACATTAAATTGGAGTAAAAAGAAGTCATGTGATGCACACATCAGCTCGTTTAGAAATAAATAAACAAATCGTTATAGACAAGTATGTTTGAACTAATATTTGGATTTCAATTTTATAAAGTTAAATTCCGTGTTTACGTTTCGACACATACCTTGTCATCATTATCACTACTGTTTTAGTTTTATGGGTAGAGATGAAGCTAGAGTTGTAACTACCTTAGCGCGATAAGTAACAAATTCTTTTTGGCAGAAAACAAAAGAATAACTACTGTATCTCACAATCATTTCTAACTCAGCCAAATGTAAAACAAATGAATAACTATTGTATCTCAAAACTATTTCTAACTCAGACAAAGAAAAAACGAATGAAAAAGTATTGTATTAACTATTGTAAAAACTATTGTTTAACTTAACAAAGCAATCTATTATGCTGGTTAAAATTAGTTGATCAGGCATCCTGAATTTTTACTGCTCATTTTTTGGTGAGGTCCCAACTGGCCCAAACTGTCAAACACATCAAGATAAGCTTGTCACGTGGAGGACACCTCCCTCCTAATAAAGAGATCTGAAAGTCTGAGCCACTCCATCGCCATCTTTGCCCACTGCCTAAAATAAACTGTTTTGGCGATCTCTAAACATCGATAAATGCCAATACATGGTAGAAGGATTGCTTCCCATGGAGGTAGGAATGCAGGGGGGAACATGCCGTGTTATCTACTCCTATTGTCGAGTTAGAAGTACACTGTGAGTGAGTGGAGGTCATGTTGTGTGGTGAGAAAGCGGGAAAAGACTCGTATTACTATGACGAAATTTTCGCGTGTTTTACTTTTCTCGCTCAAATTGACAATGAAAGTATTTATTGCCTACATAGGAAATAAAAAAATAATGCACAACACAATTAAATTTTAAGCTTTAAATTTTCAAATAATAAACTAATTGCATAATTAATGTCTTAAGTAAATTAAAATTATTTTAGTAACAAATGAATGATCAACTGATTATAAATGTTTTTTTTTTTTTTTTTCAATAAAACACAATGATTTTCCTATAGAGAAGGTTACACAATTATCGAAATTATCAAAACTTTGCTGTCTATGTCCAAACTATTAAAATTAGATTACAGCACAATGAAAAAAAAGCAGCTAGAAATCAACAAGGATAAATAAAGGAAAAACATAAATGAAAAACTTATTTTGATAAAGTTACCAGAATAAGGATAAAAATAAAATAAAACTAACAAACTTTAGATTAGTTTTTAAAAAAGCAATCCATGTAAATAAATGTTAAATAGCATAAAATTCTAAACAACGTCTTGAAAACCTATCCACCCAGTTCTTCGAATTTTGATGATTCATTCTTTCTTTCTTTATTATTATTATTATTTTTTTAGAGATACACGGAATACTTGGTATTCGGTGTACTGTATATCGGCAGACAAACCGTTTATTTGTTTTGGCAGAGTAGGGGAATGTGGGGCAAAGTGAAATGGTTAAGCTGACAGAGCTTTTTCAAAATAAACATATTGGAAATTTGTTTTGAAAATTACAGTACATGAAAGAACATTGTATTTTATAATAAAACGTGAATTGAAATGATATTTTTCATTTTCGGCGGTGAATTTTCGCTTTCAAAAAAAAAAAAAAAAAAGAAGGTGGAAAAATTTTGCTTTATTTTTTATGGGGCAAAGTGAAAAATGAAATATGTTTGAAATAAAATATTTTCTATTCTATTATAAAAAATATTTTTGATCAAAGGAATCAGTAAATAAAAACTTGAATGAATAAATGAAAAGATGCTGAAAGAAATAAACAAATAATTAAATAAATAAATTAATTAATGTATGGGGACAAATAAACGAGTGAGTAAAACAGTGAATGAATAAAAAAATAGTGTATGAATGAATAAATAATTGAATTACTAAATTAAGTATGTTAATAAAGTAATAAATAAAATGCGTAAAAGATTTAATAAATGATTGAATAATTAAACGAAATTAATTTTTCACTTTTCCCGCATGTACTTGTCTGACTGTGCAAAATAATTAAAAAATTAATAGGCTTAATATTAACTAAATAAATATTGCATCGAATATTAGGTCTGAATTAATATTTCAAATGTTAATTACAAGAAATTTATCATTTAATAATACCTAGAATAATTTTGGACTTACAATAAAATATTACAATATGAAAATCATTTTTCGAAAATTGCTTGTGTTATCACATTCTATGATTTTCAGAGTTATTTTTTTCTTAGCTAGAATAGGCTACATTTTTTACTACATAGTTAAAATATTAGATAGGTGGCGCTAACAGCAGAGTAAATGTTTCACCATTTCACTTTGCCCCGCTTATTCACTTTGTCCCACATTCCCCTACTTCGACATTCGACAACTGCATAGTGAACAAATTTAAAACTTCGAAAATTCCCAACGAAACATTTTTTATGCAATGAATGAAAGAATCAGTATACCATGTCACAATATTAATTAAAATTTTTACTTATTATTTTTTTCTCATTTAAATTAATTTAAATGTTTAAAAAAATGCTTAGACCTTAAATTTAAATCTTGTTGCTTTTCAATGTTTATTAAATCTTCTGACACATTACATTAGTTTTATTATTATAAGCAAATATGACACTATAGAAAAAAATCCATAATGTTAATTAGTAATAAATGTAAAACATTAATTTATTGCTTGTTTTCATTATCTGCTGCTTTTTTTACATAAATCATGGATGTAATGTAAAATGTCCAGCTATTTTTTTTTTTTTAAACGAAAAGTACTTGCATTTTAAATTTTGCAGCATTTTAATTTCTAATTTTTACACCTTATGAAATATTAAATATTGATTAAAAACACAACTTATTAAGAATTAGTCTTTGTAATCAAAGTTTAATTTGAACTTGATAACAAAAAATGAGAGCATCTGATAATGTTTCAAACTTCATTTCACAATTTTATCGATAGAATTGTTTATAAGTTACCGATGAGTAGCAGCAAATCACCTCAATAAATTCTAATTTGTAATGATATTTTAAGCAACTGGGGTTTGTATTTGCGAGTAAGATAAATGCAGGATTTTTTATGACACAATCCACGTAGAACTTTTCAAAAGGACCCCCCCCCCCTCCCGAATCCCGAATGGTGATATCCCAGCTACTCTCTTCTATACCACGTTGAACTTTTCAATGCCAACCCACGCCCTGAACCCCGAATGGTGCTAAAAATTTCGCCAAGCTAAGGCGCCAGATTGTTAAGCTTAGAAATTTACTCTTGAAAACAGCCTTGAATGTCCGAGCACTAAGCCCCTCCCTTCAAACCCTACGTAGGGTTGGAAGACACATGATTGGTCAATCGTGTTTCTGGTTAGTTGGGCGGAAGCCCCCCATGGAGATATTTTTGAACCAAATGGGAAAACACCTAATTTTTAGCCCCGAACTCATAGCATTTCTCCTGAATGGTCCCGAGAAGGGGAGAGTTAATCTTCAAAATAAATTAAACGAGCTGATGTGTGCATCACATGACTTCCTTTTACGTCAATTTAATGATAATAGTAGTGCCTTGGAGTAAGCAAAGAAACACTTTAAATATTTTTGCCCCAAGTTTGTTGCAAACGGAAGTAAAAAAAAAAAGTTAATTTTCCCCATAGTGGACATTTTAATGTGATTCAATGGTTAATCGCAATAGTGACCAAAATAAAACCAAATTAAATAAATAAAAAAATTAATTTGAGTACTGACATTTTGAATTCAAATTATGTACTTCGCAATCCCCTAATCATCGGAGTTATTGTTTCTAGAAACGGCTCTTGTCCCCCGAAGCCTGCCCATCCTCCTAAGCGGTTACGTACGTGTAGTTTGTGTGTGTGTGTGTGCGTGCGCGTATAGGCGCGCATGAATGCATGTGTAGGCTTGTGTAAGTGCGTAGATCTATGTGTATGCACGTAGGCGTGTGTATATATGTGAGTGAGTATGTGTGTGAGCATGTATGTGTACAAGACACGGACGCCTCCGACCAGGAGAAGCGGATAGCTCAGGACCGGAGCAGCCGCGCCGCCTGCAGAGGCCGGTGGGCGGTGGTGCTGCAGAGGCCCAGGGTTCAAGCTGAAAAAGGAACCACAATGCCAAGAACGGTCAAGTGAGAACAATAAGCAATCGTGACTGCTCAAAAATAAATAAATAAATAAATAAATAAAAACCGCTGAATTTGTCGCCAAGTTGGCGAAAAAAATTTAGCGACCAAAAGCTTGGCGACAGGTTGCCAAGTGTTTGCCAAATTACAACACCACTTGAGTTTGCATTGATATTAACAATGATTTTCCCCCAAAAGGTGTAAAAGACCCCCTTAGGAACATCCGAATGCAACCAAAAAGGGAGGGAGTCTACGTACCAAATTTTAACTTTCTAGGACATACCGTTTTTGAGTTATGCGAGATACATACGCACATACAGACGTCACAAGAAAACTTGTTGTAATTAACTCGGGAATGGTTAAAATGGATATTTCGGGTGTCTATACGTTCTTAGGCATATATCCATGTGTGGTTGGGTTAAACAAAAAACTCAACATTCATTCGGGGCCGAGTAAAATGGAAATTAAGGCCTATTTTAGGGCCAAAATTTTTTCGCAAATACACTACTTCCTTTTTTGTAAAAGGAAGTAAAAACGGACTTTATATTATTATTCGAAGAACTAAAAAATGTTCATGCTTCATAGAAATATAAGGCTAAATAGTTTACAAGGGTTACAAACTTGCTTTCTTTGTTTAAGTATGAAAGTTTCGTTTTGAGAGGGGAAAAAAAAACCTATAATAATGAAAATTCAGGGGTGCCCATCCCCCCCCAAGTTCAATGGTAAAAATCCCCCCCCTTTTCACAACCCTCTTTCCTTTTTTTATTTTATTTTTTAGCTCTCTTTTTAAAAATTTTATTTGTTTTTTAAATGTATTTTTCATTTACTTTTTTATTTATTTATTTTAATAATAATAATTATTATTATTCTTATTTTATAAGAAAAGTTCTGTGCTAAGCCAATGACACACACACAAAATGAATAAATGAAATAAAATACAAACAAAATAAATTACACAGTTAAAAAAAATAATAAATTAATAAATAAATTTAAATAAATGAATTTAAAAAAAAAGGAAGTCCCTCCAAAAATATTGTTGGCGCAACTTGCTCCATAATCTCCCCTTGTGGCACCCCTGTGACAATTTATTAGTAAAAACATAAGTAATAAATTTTTTTAATACATTTTTAGCGTCACGAATTTTGGACTTTGAAATATATTCACCTTATATTAAAATCTATTTCAAAAAAAAAAAAAAAAAAAAAAAAACTGGGAAAAGAAATAAAGTGAATAAATTTAAATAAAACCTGTAAATAAAAGAAATAAAATGAAATAATAAAAAATAAAAACAAAGATTAAGTACAACCCACGACTGATAAACACAAGTTCCGTTAACGAAGAGCCGATTCCTTCTAGATAATACGGGGATTGACGAAAACGTTTAATTCAGCAACAAAGCGGAAAGCTCACGCGTTTCTTAGCGGTCACGAACCGATGCTTCCAATCCGATGGCAAAGCAAAGAGATGAGATGCTCGCCCGAATCTCTTCAGAGTCAATTCCAACTTGACTGTTTGCACACTCAAGGTCAGTCTGCATTACAAACCAAATAATGGGACTGCATCGGAAAAAAAAAACAAAGAACGTGACCGATAGAATTAATTAATGATTCGACGGTTTCTGCCGTGGTGCAGCGACGCAGCGGGGGGGGGGGATGAATCCCCCCTTCCCAGAATCGTTGGCTTTAACATAAATGCAAATTCTAATTCAGTAGTCTATGCATATGAAAGAGCTGTTTTGATCAAAAAACCTCCCTTAAAAGGTATTTTTCATCAAAAAAACCTCCTCCAGATGATATTTTTCATCACCCCCCACCCTCCAGAAGGTATTTCTGGCTGCGCTAGTGCCGGGGTGACTGTATAAAAGAAGAAGTTTAAATCATGTCTTGGAATGATATCATGGCCCTGCCGCTGAACAGCATTGCTGCGCCTCAACATTGTTGGATCACGGCAGAAGAGTCAAAAACATCAAATTCGCAGGAAAAGGGGCGGGCAGAGTGTACGCGATCAGTAAATCAAGACTTTCATGGAGGAATTAACAGGAAGTTTGGCGCGAGTTTTCAGTTAGAATTAATTTCTTATTGGTCTCAACCAACGTCGCTTCATGGGGGGGGGGGGATCAAAAAAGTTTTTCCAACAAACCAAAAGCCAAAAGTGAGAGTTATTTTAAAGTAGACTCAGTCATGGACAGATGCAACAACCCTCAGGTGCACTACACTAAAGCCTTGTCGACCAACATGGTTGGCTGGTTCTACTGGGTTTTTTTGGAGCAAGAGCCTTGGCTATTCTGCGCCACACGATTATTAGGGAGAAGGAAAGAGTGCAAAAAGAAGTGAAATTATTTAAGGAGTAAAGGACTTAAAACTTCTAGAATTTTGAAAAGCTTTGCCGAAATCAACACACCAACAAAGTTTTAAATTTTGAACAAGAAACTAAAAGAATCAAATGAAAAATAATTTTGAGTAACATAAAAGACATGAATAACAAAAGAAAGACGAGACGAAAGCAAGGACATAAGGACGAATACTAAATTAAAGAGAGAAATCTAAACTCACGAAGAACGCGGAATAATATAAGATGAGGTGTGTCCCCTATAGTTCCTTCATAGATGGATAAAACTGGTTAAAAAATTTAAAGCGGATACGATTGAAAATTGAACAATTGCAAAGGATGTGCAACACTGTCTGATTGACATTGTATGTGTTGCATATCTTCAGATCACGGTTTCTCGGGAGAAAAGATGTCGATGTCTATATCTGGTCGTACCAGTACTAAGTTGGGCAATTATAACTTGTTCTCTTTGGTAATCTTGGAAGACTTGAAACATTTCGTTGACGGCTGGATGAAGTGCAACTCATTTGCGTCGCTCCATTCCAGGCCAGATGCCAATAGATGTCAAGACAGTTCAAAACAGCATCATTGAAAGGAACTAGATCGTCGACATGGGCACTTCAAATTAAGTTTCTCATTGTAACTTCTGTATCTTACAAATTTTCATCAGTTAAAACAATAAATTTATACGTAACTAGCAGAAATTTCGTTTTGCAAAGTCCAAAAGCTTGAGTTGTTAAAAACATTTCGTCACAAAGCAAAAAATGGCATACAAGTTAAAAAAAAAATAAAACAGAGTACTATTTTTTGTTTTTGTTCTCCATCATTTAACTGTTAACTATGAAATGCAAAAAAATAAAAATAAAATAAAATAAAATAAAATAAATAAATAAATAAATAAATAAATAAAAAAATAAATGTGTGTAGGCATGTGTGTTTGTGTCTGCGTGCAGGTATGAATGTGTGGGTAGTTGTGTGTATGAGTGTTTATGTGTGTGTGTGGGAGGATGTGTATGTGTGTGTAGGCATATGTGTTTGTGTCTGTGTGCAGGCATGAGTGTGTGAGTAGTTGTGTGTTTGTGTAGATGTCTGTATGTGTGTAGGTTTATGTATGGTGTGTATAGGTTTATGTATGTGTGTGTATGTGTGTACGTGCGTGTATGCGTGTAAGTGTAGGATATTGACGCAACCTGGAGACTTTGCACGCTAGAGGAGCAGCATCGTGAGGCGGCCGGTCGACGTGGTGTTGCAGAGGGTGCTGGTGGGAAAATAAAATTATAGCACATCAAAACAGTCAAATGAAAGCAATAAGCAATCGCGATTGCTAAAAAAAATCTCGTTTCATGAAAATAATTTTATTGTAATCTCTTAAATTCCTGTTTTTCATAAAAAATGTCATTTCTTCAAACTAAAAAATTCTTCTCTATCACTTCTTTACTAATAATAAAGCTGAAAGTCTCTCTGTCTGGAGGATGTCTGGATGTCTGGATCTCTGTGACGCGCAAAGCGCCTAGACAGTTCGGCCGATTTTCATGAAATTTGGCACAAAGTTAGTTTGTAGCATGGGGGTGTGCACCTCGAAGCGATTTTTCGAAAATTCGATGTGGTTCTTTTTCTATTCCAAATTTAAGGACAAAAATAACATAAGATGGGCGAGTAAATTACGAAATTAGCATAACGTGGAACCGTAACATGGGCACAAGCCAATTGGCGAGAAAATTAACCACACATTATCTGTAAATATACAGGCGAGCCAAAAGACCTTTTAATTTTTCTATTACGGGCAAAGCCGTGCGGGTACCACTAGTTTATAATAAAAAATCCAATAGCGATGATTTTTTTTTTTTTTTTTTTTTTGATGTGCTGCTTCACTTAAAGATAACTACTCAGATTATTTTTTAACCAGAAAGAAGATCAAAAAAATTGAAATGCATTGGTAGAAAAATGCCATAAAACTCAACGATAATTGGAAGACAGACAATAAGAGAGAAATGATTCAGAAAGAACACGGAAAATGATGACCGCGATCAAGTAAATTAGTACATGAATTCATAAATACGGCGACATTTTTATTGAATTTGCCAAAAGTATTTTAAAATCATTTCTTGAACGAAAGTGAAAAACGAAATTGAACGTCTGGTGGCATTGATTCATCCTGGATTAGTAATTTCAATAATAACAATTATCCAGTTTCTGGTTTTGGAAAGGATCATTACTAAAATATGAGCACACAAATCAAAAAGGGGGGGGGGGGGGGGTAGGGTGTCATAACTACGCTATTTGTGCAAAAATGGGAGGCTGAGGCTCTTCCTCCCGTTTTTTCTCAAATTTAAAGTCACTAAAATAAAGTTTTAGCTTATGTCTGGCCGCGTAAGAGTGTGGTCACGATCCCAAAGACCCACCCAACCCTTAGTCGTTTGGGGATAGCGGACACTGAAGAAATCTTGGAGACAAGTACTTGATTTGCACTGCCACCCTCTTTTAAAATGTTGACTTGTGAGACAATCTCTTGAAAAGGCTATGCAAGAATCATTTCCTCTTAAGGAACAATTACGAGTTCCCCAAAGAATTAATTGTTCCACAAACGGACTTCATGAACCAATTTTATTCAACTTTGTGATCTAACCAGATTAGTCTGATTGGGAAAGATTCATTATGATGTCAAGAAGAACGATTTCAGATTTAAAGTTGCAATTGATTATTTTGATCCCTTTTTGAACCAGGATATTTCTGACCCGCAGAATAATGGCAATATTTTCAGAAATAACATCCCACATCATCCCAAAGACTTAATACGCACTTAGGACGTTTTTAAAGCAAATAAATCAATTATGTTTGACTTTAATCTTCAATGTCCACTTTGCTGAAGACAAGCATTGGTTAGGCAAGAACCACGCTCCAGAAACTGCTGGAATGTGTACAAGAACATAAAGTGAGAAACCTCTTGTCTTACTTTTGTATGTAGAACATCTGTAATGCTTGTATATAATATTAAAAATTCCGACCAGGCACGTTGATTAAAGATTTTAAGGCGGTGAGAAAACATGGGCAACTAAAACAAAAGGCTAAACAGTTCTTAGTTTTGTTTACGCGCCATTGACTTTTCCGATTTCAATGTTATTAAGTAAGATTGAGAATGATTTTTCAGTGGCCTTTTTGTGTCGGAAGAACGATAAATCCGAACTTTCGCACGATACTTCAAGAGAATTCAAGGAGTGACAGAAAAGGTGCTAATCTACAAGCATTCCTGTAATATATCAAAAACCTGGTCGGGCTGAACAGAAATATTTTCAAGCTTCAAATGTGTGTTTATAAGATGAGTTTCAAAAATAGATCAGTATGTTATCATTCGTTTATTAATTAGAATATAAGTTATTTTATGCTGCATGTAAAAGCACGTTGAAATATTTTTATTTTTATTTATTAATTTCTTTTCACGAGTAGAAATATTTTTTTTGAGGAGGTATAAAAAAAAAAAAAAAAAAAACACTCCGAAAGAATAATAAACAGAAATGTTTAATTGAATCAGATGCGACTGATACAAAAAATTCTGAATACTTACATCATATTTATTTCCAATTTTATTCCTTAGTGTTGCAAACTAATTTGATGGTATTTTTCTCTTAGTATTAGCGCTATAGAACAAGCATTTTAAAACTTTTAAAGTATAAAATGAATTGAATTAAACAACTGCACTTGTTGATGTGCAGATTTGGATCAATTAACTAGTCAAGTTCCAGTCTTAACAAGAAGTTCCGTCTAGAACTAAACGAGACTACTTTCCCGTATGCCCATACTACTTTCTAGTACCTGATCAATATTCTCAAAAATAGCTAAAATCGCAAATTGTTTCAAACATATATATATTTTTTAATATTTTAAGCTCATTTCTAGGAATAAAATATTTCTTGCTCATCTAAAAAAAGAAAAAAAAACGAACAAATAAAATAGCAGCACCTTTTAAACAAAGCAGCTAATACACTTTTTTCCTTAAAAAAAATCTTTAACAGCTTTCAAAACGAAAAAATAATAATTAAAATTAATAAGTTCATTAAAATAAATACATCATATCAAAATAAAAAAAATCGTTTCTTTTTCCCCTGTTGCCAAAAATAATTTTTTAAATGAATTAATGCACTTACTAAAATAAATAAAAAAAAACAATAAAATGTCAACTTAAAGAAATAATTTTCATTGTCCAAAAAAAAAAAAAAAAAAACGTCTGCGCATGTCTTTATGTAGAAACATATATGACTTCGAGTTTATTCGCCTAAAACTGAATACCTAAATTAAAACTTTAGCGTGAAAATAAAAACAAGTCATATCAACAATAATTATTTCACATTTAAAGCCATAGCTGCGGAGTCGAAGTCAATCTCATTTTGGGATAAAGGAGTCGGAGTCGAATATCCAAGAATCGGAGTCAGTCATTTGTCGTCCGTGTATAAATTTTTGCCAAAGCTACGAAGTCAGAGTCGAATTCGGGGAGTCGGAGTCCGATTAATTGTTGGGCACAGGAGTCGGAGTTGGAGTCAGGTGCCCCTAAATTCTCGGAGTCGGAGTCTGGCGTCAAGAGCTATTGCCAACAAAATTTATTTGAAGTAAATCCTCCTTCAAGTACGGAATCTACATTGACTTTCAGTTTCCCCGTAGGCGCTAATGTTAAGGAGTTTGAACTGTTCAAAATTGAACGGAAAATTGTTCAAATCAAAAAGATATATTTTATATACAAGTTTTTCATCTTTTTCCTACAAAGTATGTTTGACGCAAATTCGCCTCACAGTTCGGAATTGCCTTGAATTTCCCCGTCGGCACTAATGTTAAGTTTTTTTGAACTGTTCAAAATTGTACAATAAATAGTTCAAATCAAAAAGTGAAATATGGGAATGAGGTGTCCTCGCCGAGATCTTTCGAACAAAAAAAAGTTTGTTCGAATCGGACTATTCATTCAAAAGTTATTAGGGGGGACAGACAGACAGATCGACAGACATTTTCCCTTATTTCAATACCCTACTTTCCAATTTTTAATTTTTCGATATTTATTTAATTATTTTATTTATTTTTGACTTTTTTTTTGTTTTTGCGAAGATGCATTAAGCCTTCTTTCATGCTTTTTTCTTCTTTTCTAACTTTTACTGGGAAAGTAGCTAAAAACTGCCTTGCTCAGAATTCAATGGTGTATTGCAGCGGTTCCCAACCTTTTTCTCTTTGCGAACCCCTTGGAACAGGCAAAAAAGTTCGCGAACCCCCTGATGTTGAAATTAGTAACATGTAAGAAACAATAAAAAAACAGCATGTTTGCTTTCCATTTTTTACAGCATTTGATTGCAATAAACAAAAATATAATTGTAAAATATCATTAAGTGCAAACATTAATAAAAAGTTAAAACTACATCTACAAGAAAAATTATAAACAAGAAGTTTCATAAACCAACTATTTTTTTTAAGCATACTTTAAATTGGGGAAAAAATCCTTAATGCGATATTTGTGGCTGTTTGACGGAACAAAGAAACTAAAAGTTTGGTTCAATGTCTAACAGTTTAAGTCTTAAATCAGGCTCTGCATTCAATCTGCTTCGTTATTTATCTTTGAGATAAGTATAGGAGGAAAATCCTTTCTCGCACAGATATGTTGTACAAAATGGTAATAAAAGTTGGAATTGTTTTTTTGGACAAAACGGTATAGTCATTTCTTACACTGAACCAGAAGTCAATTAACGAGAGCTCTTTAAAGGTAGTTTTCAATGAATTATCACAGGATAACTCGATGAGCATTTCCTTTTCAGGTAATGTCAGGGTGTTCTCTAAGCATGGATTTCCTTCAAAAGGATTGCGTATCCAGTTGTTTGAGAGAGGGACGTTACGCCTATTAGGAAAATACTCGTCAAAAGTTAGTTCAAGATGTTTCAGATGTTAACATACATTTCTTTTAACGCTTTCATCAAGTTTCATTGAGTTTTCTGATAAAAAACTACTAAGAGAAGCGAAACAAGAAAACTCACCCATTTCCAGGCATTGGATCCAGAAATTCAATTTTTTTTACCATAGCTTCAATTTTATCATATACAACGAAAATATTAACAACTGCACCTTGCAAGGATAGATTTAATTCATTTAATTTTGAACAGATGTCAGCTAAATATGCAAGCCTTTGCATCCAAAGAGGATCGAATATGCAAGTGGACAAGTGAAATGGATGATCAACAAAAAATGCTTGGACTTCTGACTTCAATTCAAATAAGCGTGTCAAAATTTTGCCACGGGAAAGCCATCTAACTTCTGTGTGAAGAAGTAAAGTAACATGAAGGCTTCTCAATACCTCACTAAGCGCGTGAAATAGACGGCAGTTTGTGGCACGTGATTTTATGAAATTTACAATTTTTACCACATCATTCAAAGTAGCGGATAATTCTGCGGGAATACGCTTATATGCTAATGCTTGTCTATGAATGCAGCAATGAGTCCATTCAATTTTCTCGTTAATCTTCTTTACTCGCACCACAAAGCCAACAAATTTTCCTGTCATTGATTTTGCACCATCCGTGCACACACCCACACACAAAGACCAATCTATTCCATTTTCTTCAAAGTAACTGTTGACCAGTTCGAAAATTGCTTCTCCAGTTGTGTTGGTTTTCAAAGGTTTTGCAAATAGTACATCTTCTTTAATTGTATCGTTAAAAATATACCTAACATAGACAAGTAATATTGCAGCGTTTGCTACATCAGTCGACTCATCAAGCTGGATCGCAAAATTATTCTCTTTTATTCTATTCACAAGTTCTTTCTCCACATTACTTGCCAAATCAGTAATTCTGCGTGATACTGTGTTGTTTGATGGCGGAACCAGGTCAATTTTTTTTGCTGACTTTTCTCCCAGCATACACTTAGCAATATCTTTAGCACACGGTCCAATTAAATTTTCTGCAATTGTATGTGGCTGTCCAGATCTTGCAATTCTATAACTGACTCGAAATGAAGCTTCAAGGGCCATTTTACTATCTTCGTTGTATTCTAACAGGAATGTAGAGACGCTACACTTTTTATTATATTCCAATTTTCTTTTAAAATATTCGATAGGTTTGTCCTTGTGTGTCGGATGCTTTGTTTCGAGGTGTCTTCTCAGAAGTGACGGTTTCAAACTGCTGTTCGCTAGAACTTCGTTGCAGAGAAGACAAAACGGTCTAGGTTCAGACTCTTCTCCAGTAAAATAAAAGCCCATTTGTAAATAGTCACTGTCATATTTTCGCTTTTTTCCTTTTTTCTCCCCTAGTTCACTTTTCTGTTTAGTCGGGGGAGGCGGCAGTTCATTACAGCTATCTATTTCAATATCCTGTGTTGATTCGAAAGTTACTGCTGATGTTGAGGGTTGATCGATTGATTGCTTGTCTATTTGTCGCTCAACCAAACTACCAGTTTTCAACCATCGATCCATAACAGCAGAAAGTTATTAAATCATAAAAATTACCAACACGATTATAACTTCACAAACAGAGTAGCAAGTTCACGTAGCAAAACCAATTGCAAACAAAATCATTTGTTTTCAAGCATCTCTAAAGTATCTCTAAATACGTCTGTTAACAACAATTTCCCCAGAACTATGAGCATGCTGATGTTATATATTTTTGAAAACGAACAGATGGGTAAAATCCAGTAATAAATTTTAAGTTTGGAGCCTTTTGCTGTCATGTCTGCTATTCGATGACTGAATTCGACGGAAATTCCCGAGTTAATCCCCAGATTAGAAATAATACCCCTATGATGCATTTTCTGAGAATTCTTTGATTTTTTCGACATATGTATATTATGTATATTATTTGATTGACTCCACGCGATGGCGCCTTTTTAAGGTCATCGTGATCCCCGCCACAGCTTAATACAACGTTTCTGCATGGCGCCTCGCAATAAAGAAGGAAGGATATCTCTTTTTGTTGTCTATCGAAAAAAAAATGAGAAAATTTCTTTTTAACCAAGATTATAAAACCACTGAAAGATTTTTTTTTTTTTTTTTTTTTGAGCTTAATACAAGAGTCTGGCGCGTTTTCAAATTAAAAAAAAAATTAGTAACTATGTGTGCAAATTGAATATTTTATAATTTTTTACCAAACTAGGAAAAATCCGCCATTGCACAGAAATTTTCGCGAACCCCCTTCCTGCACCTCGCGAACCCCTGGGGGTTCGCGAACCACCGGTTGGGAACCTCTGGTGTATTGGATAGATTCGAGAGTAATAAGAATATTTATTAAAGGATAAAATAATCAAATAAAATGAAAAATCGCAAATTTTCAGCCTTCAAGTAAAAGCCACCAGATACATAGAAATTCTTTCAGTAAATTAATTTTATCACAATTCTCATCGAGTTATTTCATGATATAAAACAGCTGTGTAAAAAAATAGTAATTCAATTTTAGCATTTAAAAGCATTGTCTAAAATAAGTATTTAAATCTAGGCGCCATGATGGCGCCAAATAAAAGTTTCTAGCTTAAAACCAAACAACCTAGGTTCCATTTTTAATGAACTAAATAATATGTATCCAAATAAATAGTTACTACGTTAAACACGTAGCTTCACAACACTGGTTTTAACATAAATTTCAACTTGTCCTCTTCAAAATGATTACCATGTACTTTACTCATAACACGAACTTAAAATAAAGAAAGCAAATCGGTTGTTCCTTTGAGCTTTGAAGTTAACAAAGTTTCAATTGATACATAACTATAGGGTTTTTGACAGATGGGCAATTTATAATGACAGATAAATTATACATTCCATTGCTGTTCAGCATCAACACTGTAATAAGCAGTTGTTAGAGAAACAGGTTTCTTTTCGGTTTTAGTCGCGGATGAGAAAAGTTTTACCAAACAAAGAAAGCTGGGCTGAAAACTGAAGTTCTGTTTCAATTAACTAGAGATACTTAGTCATTAATAAAAAATACCCATAAAACACAAACTAAATGAACCTGTGGCTCTAATTGTAGTAAATTATAATACAGTAGACCCTCGTTTTACGCGGGTTTATTTTGCGCGGTTTCGATTATACGTGGTTTAAGATTTGACACCTTTATTTTATTTTACGCGGATGCGGTAATGCAAACAGATAAATTTTTCCCCTCTTTCAAAATCTAAACTCCTAAAGATTGCCGACTACACGTAATAAACTACATTTTGGCGTGCTAATTAATCGTGCTTGGGCCACTGGAGACATTTTATGCGATTAGTTCCGAAACTCTTTCCAGAAGTAAAGTTATTAAACTCATACAGGTCAGATCTCACTGGAAGAGCTTTTAGGAGTGACAAAGGAGGCCAAAACCAACGAGGATACCGACATCGGTGACGCACAACCAAAAACGTTCACATTGAAAATTCTGAGCCATTCCTAGACAATAGAAATGATTTTTCTGATTTGTTAGTGAAGGAAGATTCTATCATGGAAATGACGCAGGTGGCCATGGATGCGTTAATGCTCGCAAAGAATTACAGAGAAAAATTCTTAATGACTGCCAAAAGACTATCATTGCCAGCTCCTCTTTATAAACAGAACACGAAATTAATTTATGTTTTCTTTATGCATGTTATGCATGAAAATCGATATAAGTGCACATTAAACATATTATACAATTAGTCATCACTAGAATGAAGTATTTTTTTTCATCTACGGAACCAAACCCTTATTTTAGCACTGCTATTATATCTCAATTTACGCGGTTTCGATTTACGCTGCATTTCCGTGAAACGTAACCCCCGCGTAAAACGAGGGTTTACTATACTACTCATTACGGAACGAAAATGGATTAACAATACTACCACAAAAAAGATAACTCACTTAACAATTAGGTGATGAAAAATGCTATTATACTGCAAGGAAATCAATATGACGACTAAAGAAAAGTACTAAAACTTGTAAAAATTTATTCTACACTAAAAAAAACCCCCCGCAGAACAGAGGTATAAAACAGTAAGCCGTCCTTCAAAAGGGTTGTAAGGAAAATATAACTAATTACTGTACACTGAGGGAAAAAAAAGCAAGGAAGTATGTCTACCATCAAATAAATTTAATTTCTCAAATCACAGTAATATTCATGTAACAGGAATCAGAGATATTTTTAACGCCTCTACACGAGCATTGTATTGGACCATATCCGAGACTTGAATTTACGTCAACTACAAAAATCGTCTGCGAGACTTCGCTTGCTAACTCAAAGCTACTTTTTCTAGAATAGATGGACGATTTTTAGTTAGTAACTAGTATATGGCTTAGCTTTTTACATATTTGGGAACATGAGCAAAATACAGAGTATTAGACCCTTTGTTGGTTTTTTAAATGCTATATTGGATAGCATATCATGATTAATTCGAAACGTGCTGTATATAATGTAAATGTAAAATATCTAAAGAGTTTTTAGATGCAAATTTGTCTCATTTCATGGAATACAATCCGCTTTTAGAACTATTGCCGCAACAGATGGAAAACTGAAAATTTAGTCAAGCGCATTTTCACACTTTTCATTTTTTAGCACAAATTTAGCATTTTGGGGAAAAGAAACAATTAACATTTAAATTTATTACGTTTGAATGATTTCTAATTTTTTTAAATACAAAATGTCGAACATTCTATGTAGGAAATAGGATGAAACTCTTCTTTCCCTTCCATCCTAACAGAATTAAGATTAAAAAAAAAAAAGAAATTGATCTATAATATAGCCTTTACTGATTTCGTATAGTATTTCAGTTTTTTAGTAAAATGCAATAAAATGCAAAGGAGTTGTCTAATAGATTGCTTAGGTTTGGACCTATTTGGTCAACTCAAGTGTCAAGTATGTCAGAATACAAAGCTATCTCATAAACAAACAGTAAATAATTCGTGCAGAACTAACCCAGCCTACTTTCCTGTATTTTAACATAATTTTTCTAACGTGAGTCATATATCTTTTTCCATAATTAGTTTAGGCTCCAAACTATTTCAAAAATTTCGATCCAACAATTAAAACAGATGAAGGAAATACGTCTCTTTTACATAAAAAGAAAACTACTAGCTTGTAACCAAAACGAAACCATATGCAATTTATCTGACTGTTCGGCGTTGTTTCAGTAAAATCCAGCTACAAATGTTAATTTTTAATAAATATGTTTCAAATTTAATTACACATTTTATAATATTGAAGCACGTGAAGAGAAATAGTAAAACGGAATTACTATAAAAATTTTGTGCAGTGTACAATTTCGAATCTGAATGAAAAATAAACAAAGTAAGAACTATATTTATAAATACCAGCAAGTAATGTTGAAAATACAGTACTTATCCTATTAGAAAATAATTTCATCTTTTAAATTTTACCAAAAAAAAAAAAAAACTTTTTGAGATAATGATTTATACCAAAAATAAAACCGTTTTAAAAAATAAAATAATTTGTGTAAAAGTGCAAAGTACTTTGAAATAAGTGAATCAATCAATCATCTCTTTCCCCAACATCAAATCCACGGAGAAAATTTCGATTTTGATTAATACTTTTTTTCAGTTTTACACACAAAAAGCTTAACTTTTTGTCTTAGTATTTTGATGTAATCAATTTTTTATTTTGCATCAATTAAATTTTCTGACTTTTCTGCTCCTAGACATAGTTTGGCGAGTTATACTGGTTTTTCATTCTTAGATTGATTCATTTATTTACTTAGAATTTGTCTATATTCTTCTTTTATATGGGAAAGCAGGCTAAAAAAGAAAGAAAGAAAGAAAACAATAGAAAAGGGGGGGAGGACTCTCCCACGTTTATCAATTTTATTTTTATGAAAACTTCTAAAGATATCATATACATTTATGCAGCAGGATTGGTGGTAATTTTCTACCATTCATAAAAACAAAAAAAAAACATATTAATTGGATTGAGTAATTATTTCCAATGCCTATCTAAAGCTTCAAATGAAAAAGTAAAGAAAAATAGGGTAGCCAAAATTACACAGGGTGGCGACAGAAACTGTAAAAAAAAGTTCCCTGACTTTGACCTGATTAAGTTCAACAAATTTCCCCGATTTACGTTACCAATGATAATGGTTTCCTTTCTTTGCCCTACCTGAAAACCATTGCATAATAATTAAAATGCAGCATTTAAAAAGGTTTAAGTTGTTAATTAAAAATATTTTTCTGAAAAGATGCTCCTTTTTTAATAAGAAATTATTAAAACCACTCTTAAAGACATATCCAATCATGATAAAACTAAAAAGTTTATATGAAACTAATCTTGAACTGAATTTTCAAGCATCAGTATAATTGTTGCTGCAAGAATAACAAGTAATAGTGAAAGTATAGAAGTAATGTATATTTACTTACGTAAATAATAGACATATTTATGTAAAACAATTTGAAACTTTTTAACAACCAGTCATACTGAGCTATTCTCAAAACAAGAACTTAATTTTTAAAGAATGAATACAGCATTTTAACTGATAAAAAATAATAAAAATATTTACTTATGTACACAACTCAGTTTTAAATGATTTCATTATTTGTCGGGAAAAAAATCTTAATTACTTTAGTAACAAACAACATTAAAATGCAAAAACAATTATCAATTTCAAAATATATATGTATTTAATATTTTATCAGTATTAATTTAAAAAACAAAGATTTTTTCTCAAAATCGTGATCACAGTATGCTAATTAATTCAAGACCACGAGTAAAGGCAAGGGAACTAAGTCATTAATTGACGGCCTCTTCTTTGTCTGTAGAGTTGTTTATTTTACGTAGCATGGAACGCAAGGAAAGAAAATTCAAGCTACGTAAAAGAAATAACTTTACAGACACAGAAGCAATCTTAGGAAGTTCATTCTAAGATTCAATACTTTGACCTTGAGGAAAAAAGATGCACAAATATGCGGCAGTGTATAATCGCACCTCATTAATTTTTCTTTTTTAAAACAAATAATCTGCAGAAAATGTGTAGGGAGTTAGGGTACTTAATTTTGAAACGAAAAAAAAAAATATTTTTTCTTCATTTAATCAATTTTTCCTGAATTTTTGTTATTTTTTCGAAATTCCCTAATATTTCTCTGACTACTGAAGTTCCCCGACTTTTCCTTGATCTGTCACCACCCTGTACAGTAGTCAAGCATTAATGACGTAATATTTTCACTATTTAAAAACGTATGCGAAAAAATAAGAAGCCTCTCTCTTACTTTTTTTTATTGAGCAAAAAATGTTTTCTTAGTTTTATATTAAAGAAGTGGCTTGAATCTATCAAAATGTACGTTACACTCTATAAATACTTATCATTAGGAAATTTTTAGTTTCTAAAATTTTAAAGTTGTTCTCTGAAGAATCAGTTCACACTGTGGCAAACTATTTCCGTTAAGCATTTACTAAATAACTACGTGATGACTCTCCGTCATTGTATAAGAATCAAATTTATAGAAAAGAGAGGGGGGGGGAGAAAGAAAATATTGAAAAGAAAAGTCAGCTAATAAAAAAAATTAAAAAAAGATCCTAAGTTTTAAATGTATTTTATTATATAAATCTTTTTGAATTTATGATTTGGAAAATATTATTGTATTAAAATGAAAGGATACATTTTAACTCCTTCTCTTCAAACAATTTAGACCGCGTTAAGCTAAACAAGGTAAGCAGTAGCAATGCAAAAAAAAAAAAAAAAAAAAAACAACAAAGAACTTCTTTTTCGGCAAAAATCAAATTTTTACGAGGTTATAAAATACGAGAGCTCGAAGTCTAAATTAATTCCTAATATTTCCTTACTTATTCTGTCCTTAATTGCTTTTTTTCACATTACTTCAATTAACGAATTCGAATACGATTAATAACTAAATGATTACTTTAAATTCAGTTCGAACTATAGTTAAGTCTCATTACATTTTCTCGGCATAAACAATCATACGAATCATCTGCCAAAACGTGTGTTTTACGCTATTTAACTTCTCTTCAAACAATTTAGACCGCGTCAAGTCAAACAAGGTAAATAGTAACAAAGCAAAAAAAGAAGGAACTTCTTCTTTTCCGGCAAAAAATCAAATTTTATGGAAACTGTGAAATACGACAGCTCGAAGTATAAATAAATTCCTTATTTATTTAGTCCATCATTATTTCCTTCAGATTACTTCAATTAACGAATTCGAAAGAATAACTAGATGGTTATTTTAAATTTCATTCGAACTGCCGTAAACATTCTAGTTACACATTTCCCGGAATCAACAATCAAAGGAATCGTCTGCCAAAACGTTTTACGCTGTTTAACTTCTCTTCAAACAATTTAGACCGCGTCAAGCTAAACAAGGTAAATAGTAACAAAGCAAAAAAAGAAGGAACTTCTTCTTTTCCGGCAAAAATCAAATTTTTATCGAAGCTGTGAATTACGACAGCTCCGAGCTATCGGTCGGTAGGGCCACCTGTAAGATCGGCAAGATGTGCTCGGATGCCTTACTGGCACAGCTTATGGATAATTACCTCTGACCAGGATTGGTTGCGCGCGCTCATCGCAGCCTCCTGATTGGTCGAGCGGCCGACTATCTCCCAGAACATCAAGTCCCGCGAGCAACTTCGCGTTTTCAGTTTCTCTTCCCCGGCGAGGAGTGAATCAGGATTCATCGGACTTGGGGAGTCGGCGGAGCAACTGATGCTGAGGGCGATGCGGCAAGAGCAATAGCGTTCGGTTTCAACTCAGATTACTCGCGCACCAAATGATGAGACGCGCTGCATAATATCAAAACAGCGATTTGTTGAAAGAAAAATATTCAATTCGATCATCTTGAGCTTCCATTTTGTATAAATCGAAATGAAAATGTGGATTGCTTCACTTGTCTATGGATTTTGTTGCTTGATTTTTACCGCGAGTGCCCAAGGAATGAACACAACGTCGGCGGAAGACACTGATTATGGTATTAATAATGTTGATGAAGAAGCAGTTTCTCACGTGGCAAGGGTAAGTGACTTTTGCATTTTATATCCCATAAAATGCATTTCATTTCAAAATCAATTGAACTGGACATAACAAATGTAACAGCTTATTCAGAGAGGTTTTAAACAATAGTAACAAAGTGGCTGTTTCATTTTATTTTCCACAAAATGCAGTTCAAAAATTACAAAATAAATTGAACTGAAAATTACGAATATGGCTACGAATTGTGGCAGCTTCATTAGAGAGGGTTTGAATAATAGCAACAAAGTGGCTTTTCCATTTTATTTCCCACAAATTGTAGTTCAAAATTTCGAAACCAATTGAATTAAACGAATGTGGCAGCTTATTTGGAGAGGGGTTTGAGCAATAGTATAAGGAAGAAGAGAGAGAAAAAAGAGAAGTACGTTTAACGCGTGATCTTAGATGAACAATTTCAACACTTTCCTTTTGCTTTTAAAAAATTCACCATCTCCAAGGCGTTATTTTGTTAAAAATAGAAATATAAATGTAGAATGCATTATGGAATTGCATACTTAGTCTTCTTAAGAAATAATGCAGCCTATACAAAATGGTGGCGCTAAATGGAAAGCGCCAAAACCAAATCATGGTAACAATGATTAACTCATAAATTGACCATTTAGAGATTGCCTGAAGAGTATTTTATTTCAAAAACCTAATCACCATCTTTCAGGTCTGGTTTTCTTTACATAGCTATTTTCTTTTCTAAGATCACTATAGTTAAAAACCAAGGTGCGAAGATGACTTTACCCAGAATCACCAATCCATTAATTAAAGCCATATTGCCAATACTAGCATGTTTATTTGTATGTTGTGTAAGAGTTGTTATAAGGCTCGAGAGAACATTCTGGTTGCGCCACTTGGTTTCAAATGCTTGCCTCCAATTTCCAACGAGAGACTGAGAACAAATGTTGCAGTATATTCTTTTGCATTTGCTGCTTCTATACTATACAGGAACAAGAAAATATTTCGAAATTTCTTCAAATGTTAACAGCAATAGGCTCTCATTAAAATTTTTTTTTTTTTAACCTTTAAAGGTACAATAAAGAAATAGAAAAGTTAAATAACATTTTTTCAAGCCCACACAGAAAGAAATTTACATACATACACACAGACAAAAACCGTAAAAAATAGTAATGCATTTACTCTTTCTCTCACAAGTACTTTCTTTCACTGCGAAAAAAATTATTCAAAATTTTATGTTCAAAAATTATTAATACCCGGTTTTGTAAAATTTACAAATCTCAAGCACTATTGTACTTTAATTTTAACGTGTAAAATCTCATCTTAAGAAAGGCTAGAAAAATTTAACAGTTAAGGATTTTGATATCTCAGAATATATCAAAGTATCATCTAATAAACTCGTAGCGCTTGTTTAAAAGGTTCAGAAATAGGAGGAAAGGAGTATTTATAATAGTATACATTTATTTACCATAATACCTTTTTACAAAATCAAATTCTTAGCATTTTACATTTAAAGGAAGTGGATATTATTTAACACGTTTTTTTCTAATGTTGGGTGGAATGTGGTTCTACGTCCATCTAATTGATGGCAAAAATACCTCCAATAAGGCAAAAAATGGCAGTGCAAAATCAATGCAAGATGAAATTGCAAAACCGGATCAAATTTTCCAATAGAGCTACTTATGACCCAGTTCCTTTCCTGAATCATTAGAAATGTAATGCATCTTAAGATAAAATTTCATCTACAGTTACACAGAAACGATTTCGAATTATGCTCAAGTTAACCTCAAAATTGGGGCTGTAACCTATTCTCTTCTCTATTCTGTTCGAAATGAACTACGTACAGCCTTTCTATTTTTTATTTAAAAAATTTGCTATTAAAAGCTGTTACTGTAAATAAAAAGAAAATAAAATCCACGAAAAGTGGCATCATTTTGATACATAATTGTAAATTGTAATACAATGCATAATTTTAATTGCATAACTGTAAATTGCAAATTTCTATTTTTAATTTAAAAAAGTTGCTACGAAAAGCTATTACTGTCAATAGAAAAAAATCCACGGAAAAGTGGAATCGTTTTGATACACAATTGCAAATAGCCTTACGCCATAACTAACGTTCAGTTGACAACATAAGGCAGTTTCTCAATAAATAGTAGGGAAGAGACCAAAATCCATCATTTATCTTTAAAAAAAAAAGTGTCTTCTTTCACTTATGGATGTCGATATCAAACAAAATTTTGATAAGAAGTCATTATATTTGAAGTACTTAGTAGCAGCAGATTTTTTTAGAAGTACAACATATAATAGAGATTTTGATAAGCATGATGAAAATTATGTTGAAAGCAAATATTTGTATTGAGTTTTTAACAAAGTTAGCAGGATTTTTTTTTTCGTACGTAATTTGGAGATCGGTCACAAGCCTCCACGTGCCCCGATGGTCTCCCAGAGATTTAAACGAGCTGATTTGTGCATCACATGACTTCCTTTTACTCCAATTTAATGTCATTTTTCCATTACTGGCAATTTTAGTGATTCAATAGTTTACTCTCTAAATATCACCAACAAAGGCCAAATTGAAACAGATCAAAAAAGAAAAAAAAGAGCCAAATTTGTCGCCAAGTTGGCGACCAAAAGACTTGCGGTATATCGCCAAGTGCCCGCCAAATAATAACACCATTTGAATTTACATGAAATTAACAATGATTTCCCCCCAAAAGGGGCAAAAGATCCCTTTAGAAACACCCGAATGCAACCAAAAGGGGAGGTGCACAACTAAACCCCACTAGGAGCCTACGTATCAAATTTCAACTTTCTAAGATATACCGTTCTTGAGTTATGCAACATACATACATACGTACATACAGACGTCACGAGAAAATTCGTTGTAATTAACTCGGGAATCGTCATTATGGATATTTCGCGTATCCATACGTTCTTAGGAACTTGTCCACGTGTGGTCGAGTCGAAAAAAAAATTCAATCTTCATTCGGGGGTGAGTAAAATGGAAACTAAGGTCTATTTTTGAGTGAAAATTTTTTCGCGAATACAATACTTCTTTTTTTGTAAAAGGAAGTAAAAATGAGTGTTTCGCAGCAGGATCACTTCTTTTTCTTCTTGGAACCATTTAGATCAGAAGTATTAAAGATAAATTTTGGCAAAAAAGAGTACTATGTGTTCGCTGATCAAAAACCAGGGTGGCCGACCAACCGATAGCGGAGCTATTTCTATTTGATACACATAACAGACAACTTACAGCACAATGACTTCTGTACACTTATTTTCTAAAATCTAAAAGTTACGAAAAATAAATATTGTTCTAGCAAAGAGGTTCCCATTTTTGTTCTGTGGATACTTAATTTTTTTTTTTTTTTTTGTTTTTCGTAGACACTCTTCCTAAAATTAATTAGACGATGTAATATTTATATTTGAGAGTTCCAAAACAGAGTGAATAAATGATTAGATTTTGCCCAAAGTGTTCCGAAATCATCAGATGAAAGTAGAATGTATGAAAATGCACCAGAAATTTATCCAAACAGCGTGAAAGTTTACTGTGAGGGTCTGGATTACTCTCTAAATATTAAAATTTCAAAGAATGGATAATTTCAAACACATTTATAAAAACTGGCTACGGGATTCATTTTGATAGGGTGTACTCCACCATTGAAAATTAAAAGGAAAAAAAAAAATCTCGTGATATTTTGATTCATACTTTGATTGATTAAAACTGCATGAAATGCAAATCTGTTAAATTTATTACATAAAATAAGAATACATAAAAAAAATGTTTTAATTGCAAGCGTGAATTTGATGCTTTTTAATATTTGATTTTAAAATTTTCAGTTTTAATTGCTCGTATTATCCTCAACACATTTTTTAAATAATTTTAGCAAAATAAATGCATTTTAAAAATCTTTGTGGACATTAAATGCACACTTATTCAGCAAGCAATACTTTATTTTCAAACATCAATAACAGCGTCTACTTTTTTTCTTAAAAAAAATAATAAATAAGCTTTCAAAGTTCTAACACTTTTTTAATTTGCACATATTTTCAAAACCGTTTCTTGCTAACTGACCACAAAAATTATTTCTGCAAACCTATGCAATGGTTCACATATTTTCAAGAAAATGTTTCATACATGATTTTAACATGCTCTAAAAACATTAGTTGTTTATAAAATACTTAATTTATACTTTCTTACTTTGATACTAATATTCTTTCAGCGTTGTATCTGTAACAGGAAAAAACTATAAAATTGAAAAAAAAAAGAAAAAAAAAACGAAACATGTAAATTAAACTCATACAAAATCCATTATCACTGAGAAAAAGTATTTGAAAGATTAGCTTTTGCTCATATCAGCTTGTGTGGCCAAAAAAAAAAAAAAAAAAAAAAAAAAAAAAAAAAAAAAAAACCCCACAAAAAGAGATTTTTTTTCCCTTTTTTTTTGTACAAACAGCGAGAAAGGAAGCTTCACTTTCTCAAAATTTAAAAATTTAAAACAGAATTTAGAACCTATTTTGTAGGAGTTCGTTTTTCTGTCATGTAAAATCCTGTATTCTTACAGAAAAGTAGTACATATAAGTGCAACCAAATACAATTTTTGCTTCTGTACTTATATACATCGTATATTATATACGATGTATATTAGTAAAAAATGCATTTGGTTCTCTATAGCACGAATGCTTAAATTTTAATGATAACTTGCCTAATTGGGATCTGGGCTCGTAGACCCATATTTGCATATTATTCAGCCCCAATTTTTAATTTCATTGATATGGACTCCCTTGCACACTTCTGAAGATCCCTAGGGGACCCTGTGGACTACTTTGGGAACTACTGTTTCAGGTTGAAAAATTCGCACAATGCAAAACTAACCGGGGAACCAACCAAGGTACAAATATCGATGAATTTAAATTACGTAAATGTCATTAAACTTTAATAATTTAACATCGTTAGACTTTATTTGTAACACATTTTAATAAAAGTAAAAAAATTTTGTTAGGTCGTACGCATAGTTAATGAAACATAAAAAGGGATCTGTGGGTTGGAAAAGTTTGCGATCTCCTGCTCTAAATGAAGCAAAGACTGTGTCCTGAAAAAAACTTATATTTTAGTTTTTTAATAATAGCGAAGACTAAGTGTGGTTGATACTTATTTTACAATTCGATTTTATGTAATTTTTGTTCCTAGTGTTATGCATCAAATTAAAATTTCATGCAATACAATCACTATTTTTCTATCCATTAATGATTTCAACAACTTCGTTAGCATCTTTTGTTTCATATAACTATGTTAAAAAAATAAAATAAATAAATAAAAAGTTTTTTTCGGAATGCATCGACTGTACCGAGGGTCAATTTGTTAAACAAATGAATAAGCTGTTATGCTGACGTAATAAGCAACGAAATGAAGTTGAGTGGTTTTTAAAGAAGACTCTCAAAAACTGTTTTAAGTTTTAATCTGATTTAAATGATAGAACGAAATATGCTTTGCAGTTATTAAACATAAGTACGACTATCAATATGGCCAAAAAAAAAAAAAAAATAAATAAATAAATAAAAATAAATAAATAAATAAACCGCGCTCAATAATGACAATTTTTTTTTTTTTTTTAATTTTCCAACTTTGTAACCTTTTCACTTCCTTACGTTACGCACAAATCGTCAGATTGTTATACTTTTTAGCTAGTAATTAACCCTCTTTACCTTAATCTGACGCGCTTCAATATTTCTAACGATTTCTTTTTTTTTCTGACCTGATGGGCAGTCCTAGACTCACGGCCCTACATTGTTTGTCACGGTTTACATGTAGTGGAGGTAGTCAATAGGATGCAAGGTACCCCCCCCCCCCCCTTTATTCAGCTGCCATGCTCGAGTAAATCCCAAAATACCTATTGGGGTTTCTACCTTTGAAAACTCACTCCGATTGCTCATTTAAATTCCTTAACAAGGGGGGGGGGGACATACCAGTTTGGAATACAACATCAAAGTAAATTAAAAAGAAAAAACTTTCCTCCTTGCTTTCGTTCTTCAGGAAATTAATGAAAAAAGCAAAAACACCCCATAACTTTAAATACAAATACTATCTCGCCTTCTTGCAGCACCCATAAATCAAAATTTAAATGGGTTAACCGTGCAGCGATTTAAATGCTGATCAGTTGCCTTTTATCAGCAATGAGGTTTTAAGTGGCACGTTTGACAAATGAGAGTTGATTACAGACAATAGACTTAGCGTATCAGAGGACGCGCACGAAACTTGAACTCTGCAGGATAATTGAGCGGTGACAATAACACGAGTGAAAAAAAGTGATTAAAAAACGAAATAGAACATTATGAGGCCATCTCCTGTCATTAAAACAAGCTTCCTGTTTTATCAGGGGATGCGAATGATTTCAAAGTGCTGTTGCAAGTTGCGCTAAAAGAGAGAATTAGCAGTGGCCAGGATTTGTAAGATAAATTTTTTGATCTTTGACAATCCATGTCCGAAATTATCTGTCCAAGACGTAGAGACGTTTACACAGGCTTCATATATAGTACTGTGTTAGTCAAAAACCTGGTAAATGGCGACATTAGCCGGTAAATATCAAAATTCTCCAATTTTGGTCTTTTACAGTAACAAGAAAACAGATGTTTGCGTTAATTTTTTTTCATTGACAGTGAAAATAAAAACAGCAAAAGTAACCAATTCTCTGAATTGTATCAGATGAAATAAAAGAATATAATAAACAGCATGAAAAATTACATTGAAATATAAAATAATCTGAAAAATGAATACATCCAGTCATTACAACATTAAAAGTTACATTAAAAAGGGAAATTTTAGCACAAGGAGCGAATATGTAAACACCACAAAGAGGTTCTACCACGCATACATGCAGATACATCTTCCAAAAATAGTCTTTTGTGTTCAGCATTCTTTAATATACGTTAATCCAGCAAAACTTTTAAACGAAATTTTTTAAGAATCAAATACTTTCTTCTACATACATATAGAACAGAAAAAAAGCAAAAAAATAGAGAAAGCTAGTATTGTATATGTTAATAATTCTTCGCTATCTATTTTGTGATTGCAAGGATTTTTTAATATTGTAAAGGAAAACTATCGATCGGACCAATTGGGTATCAAAATCTAATCAGCAACAGTTCTATCAGAGTCCCTACCAAATTTCGATTGATTCTTTGCATAACTTATCGTTAGAGCAGCAGCAAAAAAGAGTTAACTCATATACAGACCTATAACTTCTAAAAGTTGTCAAAATGTATTCAATACCACTTAAAACGTGTAAATCGACCAAAATCAAAAATATTCGCTAATTTAATGTTTTTTATACATACCTATAGTTTAAATGAAGAAGAACCGAAATCAAGTTTTTCAACAATGCCGATTCATCTACTTTGTGTGTATCGCTCAGTTATACGTTTACTTCAGTGCAGAAACAATGCTAAAACACACATAATATTTCGCGCAACAGCTAACTTGAAAGGGAAAAAAGTAATTTATCATTATGTGTCACTTTTTAACATGTTTCGACATTCAAAAGTCTCATTCAAAAACAAAAAAATTCTCATTTTCTTCGCTAGAAATCTTTTTTACTGTCAATTGCAGTTATGCATGATTAATGATGTTTTCATTTTAGGAAAGCTAGTTTTAAATAATAAACACAATGTTTTAAATAAAGAAATTAATTAAAATGGAAATTTATTTTCTTTCATTAAAAATATCTGATTTCAGTTTATGAAATATTGCTCATACAGTGAAACCTGTATAAGTTGACCACTTGCGGTGCAGTACTTTAGTGGTCAACTTAGACAGGTGGTCAACTTACAAAGGGTTTGTTATATGATTCTCGGCCAAATTTGGTGTATATTGGTGATCAACATAGACAGGTAATCAACTTACAAGGGTAGTCAACTTTACAGGTTTTACTGTAACATGATTCTTACGAAGCGAAATGAAAACTTCTACAATAAATTTATTTTTAGCTTTATTCAAGCAGTTTATGGGGTTGCATTTTTATTTACTTGTTTTAAGACCCTATGAGTGTATAACATTAATTATTAATGTCATAAAACTTACCTACAACAAATGTGTCTCGAATAAATTAAATAATATCTCTGTACAAAAAAACTTAAGAAAGAATAAAAAATGATTTCATTTGGCGACAAAAAAGACATCCAGAACTCTGAGTATACAAAGCTTGGGTAAAATGAACGAATTTGGAATACATTGTGGACCAAATAGATAGATTCAAAGTGCATTTAAAGCTGAAATATTAAAAATGTGCCCCAAAAATTTAATACGCTAGTGAACACGGAGCATATATTTTATAAGTAAAGAAATGAAAAATGTATAAGTTTAAATCTTAATCGCAGCACAAGGCTATTTAGTCGGTTTATGGGACTGGAATTAGTGTTGTGTCCGCAATGAAATCTCCATTTACCTCTCGATAACGAAATAATTGATGGGAAAATCACGTTAGCCTTTAATAACAAACAAAATATTCTCCACGTAGCCAAGTGACTAATCCCTTAACAAACGCATTTTGAAAAAAAAAAAAAAAAAAAACGCATGTTTTTGAAGTAGAACAAATTGTTACAAAATGAAGGCTTACATTTCACTTTTTACATTACATTTTGATCAAAATATAAACACGCTGTTTAAAAACTATTCTAACCTCTACGAAATGTAAGATTAGCTGAACGTTTCTTAGCCATAATTCAATCGGTAAAGCCCTCTCTCATTAAACGTTTTTGCCGATTCCAATCCCCCCTTATTGAAGATGTTCGAACTTCGCTGCTGTACATTATTTATAACAATAACATAACACAATAATATTGTATTAATTCATATTCGCTGCACAGCAAAAGTAGAAAGTATCATTCCACCATATTTGGATGTGAAATGTGCCGAACGTAAATCTAAACCTCGAAACCCTTATATTTTTTTTCACTGCAAAAATGTAGATTTAACGAAGTTTCCTATTCGCAACTCCAGAGCTCGAATACGCTACCTTGCGGTGATTAACAACACTAAAAGAAAAGGTAAAACATTCCATTCCACGTGTTTTCTTTGGGGTAAATTACAGGCTTCAGACAGTTTATGGTGCAATGTAATTACAGAAGAATAAAAAAGAAAGCTTCTCAAAAACACGATGAAAAATTACTGGTCATTCACTAAGCAACAAAGCAAGTTATAAGTTACGGCATGCGTTTGTTTTACCTTTTTCATCCGCCATTAGACAGTGGCTTCAGCGCCCCCAATAGTTTGTTGAAGTTGTGAATTATTTTTAAGCCGTGTTTGCATTTTTAAAGATAAGAAAATAAATAAATATTTCGAGATTTAGCGTTGTGTACGGGACATTTCACAGCCGAATACTACTGAGGGGGAAAAAAACTTTCAGTGAGTATAATTGCTTAAACTTGCCGAACTTGATTTTTTTTTTGGGGCGTGCCGAAATTCTCAATTTGCCGAATGGAATCCCAAAATTTGCCGAATAATAAAATAGAGGTACGCACACAAAAAACATCTAATGAAAAGGGACATTTGGGCATTTAAGAAATTTAACACTGCGATTATGTCCCCAAATGTGCCAAATCGTCAGACAAAATTTGCCGACATTTCTAGGAGGTCACAGCGACCTCCCGCGACTTCCCATCCCAGTGTCCCTGTCAGCGTTAAGGAACAAGGAAAATAAAAATTTCAATGTTAAAACTCATCTCTAAAATTGGTCTTTACAACGAATCGAAGCCAGTAGTGTATGTAGAACAAATACCATCAATTAAAAAAAAATATACACGAATTCACCTCGGCGTATAAAAATAAACTGAAATAATCTTCATAACAAAAGAAAAGCTGATTAGAACAATCTAGTATTCGCAAAAGCGGTTCGCCCACAAGCTTACATATTAAGTTCTTAATACGACGAAAGTCTTATTTAAAATTTACTGCCACGATCAGAAAGCTATAAAAAAAAAAAAAAACAGAAGCGGAACAATTGGGTTACGTGTAGCAGGATTTGTGATTCTAACGTTCGATATTTAAAATAGGAAACAGTTATTAGCGGAGGTGAATATTTAAATAAACAACCATAAGCAAAGCTAAGCACGCCATTTCGTTTCATCTGCAGTGAATTTTGAATGCATTTTAATTCTAATAGGCAACTTCATATGACAGGAGCAAACTTAGAAAAAAAAATTATTAAATATAAATTGATCCATTGTTCCACATGAGAATTGCTCTGGAGTTAATTTAATGGTGATGACTAAGGCATTGTTTTTTGAACTACCAATAATTAATTATATTATATAGTCCATAATTGTTTTTAAGTAATGGCTTCAAAAGCACGAAGCAGTTGGAAAATATTTGAAGAGGAACTTCAAATAAATAAAACGAATTAAAAATATGCAGTATTACAATTCGAATAAAATAAAAATTCCTTCTCACCCGGAAAAAATAGCATTTAATTAAAATAACCATTAAAATTAGAACAAAATAAAAATCCCGATGTTTTCGGAGCATCAACTGTTTGTTGAAACGTAGATGATTTTACTGTCGGTTAGGGTCGATGTTTTTTTTTGCTCTCGATGTCGCTGTGTTTTATCAGTATTAAAAGCAAAAGTAAAAATAAATAAATAAATAAAAATAAATAGATAAATAAAAATAAATAAATAAATAAAAATAAATAAATAAAGTGTGATAATTATGCTAATGAAAGCCAGTGAGCTTTGATGATGGATTTTACTTTTAAAAAATGTTTTCGGTGCATTTTGAATTGAATTTTTTTTATTTTTGTTCACTTTGTTTTCACTTTTGGTTTTATATCTGATTAGATTTAAGCCAAAACTTCTTGTGGTACAATGATGTGTGCTTCGAAATATGTATACATTTTAAAAAATAAATCAAGTTATAAATCAAGCAGTTCGTTAAGTGCAATAATAGTACAAACGTTTCCTATTTTACAAAATGTATATTTCAATAGTTAAAGACACACAGTATTTATTTTTAATTTATTATTATTACTAGCTGTACCTGCACGCCGCACACACCATGAAAAAAAAAAAGTTACTTTGCAGTTTAAAATATTTTTCCAAAGAAATAAAAAGCATTAATTTACATTAACAGTTGTTTAAAATGTCAAATAATCCACCAACGTCATTGTTTATCGACTATCTCGCCAAGCGAACAAGTTACCGAAACTCAGCCGATTAGCGAGCGAAGTAAACTCCAATCAATTAGCGATCCGATCTTTCTAACTAAAACGTTTAAACAAAACCCCCGATCTATCCCTTTTCCTTAAAACAGAGGTTCCCAACCGGTGGTTCGCGAACCCCCAGGGGTTCGCGAGGTGCAGGAAGGGGGTTCGCGAAAATTTCGGTGCAATGGCGGATTTTTCCTAGTTTGGTAGTAAAAAATTATAAAATATTCAATTTGCACACATAGTTACTATTTTTTTTTTTTAATTTGAAAACGCGCCAGACTTGTATTAAGCTCAAAAAAAAAAAATCTTTCAGCGGTTTTATAATTTTGGTTAAAAAGAAATTATCTTATTTTTTTTTTCGATAGACAACAAAATGAAATATCCTTCCTTCTTTATTGCGAGGCGCCATGCAGAAACGTTGTATTAAGCTGTGGCGGGGATCACGATGACCTTAAAAAGGCGCCATCGCGTGGAGTCAATCAAAAAATATACATAATATACATATGTCGAAAAAAATAAAGAATTCTCAAACAATGCATCATAGGGGTATTATTTCTAATCTGGTTGAAATATAACTCGGGAATTTCCGTCGAATTCAGTCATCGAATAGCAGACATGACAGCAAAAGGCTCCAAACTTAAAATTTATTACTGGATTTTACCCATCTGTTCGTTTTCAAAAATATATAACATCAGCATGCTCATAGTTCTGGGGAAATAGTTGTTAACAGACGTATTTAGAGATACTTTAGAGATGCTTGAAAACAAGTGATTTTGTTTGCAACTGGTTTTTGCTACGTGAACTTGCTACTCTGTTTGTGAAGTTATAATCGTGTTGGTAATTTTTATGATTTAATAACTTTCTGCTGTTATGGATCGATGGTTTGAAAACTGGTAGTTTGGTTGAGCGACAAATGGACAAGCAGTCAATCGATCAACCCTCAACATCAGCAGTAACTTTCGAATCAACACAGGATATTGAAATAGCTGTAATGAACTGCCGCCTCCCCCTACTAAACAGAAAAGTGAACTAGGGGAGAAAAAAGGAAAAAAGCGAAAATATGACAGTGACTATTTACAAATGGGCTTTTATTTTACTGGAGAAGAGTCTGAACCTAGACCGCTTTGTCTTCTCTGCAACGAAGTTCTAGCGAACAGCAGTTTGAAACCGTCACTTCTGAGAAGACACCTCGAAACAAAGCATCCGACACACAAGGACAAACCTATCGAATATTTTAAAAGAAAATTGGAATATAATAAAAAGTGTAGCGTCTCTACGTTCCTGTTAGAATCCAACGAAGATAGTAAAATGGCCCTTGAAGCTTCATATCGAGTCAGTTATAGAATTGCAAGATCTGGACAGCCACATACAATTGCAAGAAAATTTAATTGGACCGGTGTGCTAAAGATATTGCTAAGTGTATGCTGAGAGAAAAGTCAGCAAAAAAAATTGACCTGGTTCCGCTATCAAACAACACAGTATCACGCAGAATTACTGATTTGGCAAGTAATGTGGAGAAAGAACTTGTGAATAGAATAAAAGAGAATAATTTTGCGATCCAGCTTGATGAGTCGACTGATGTAGCAAACGCTGCAATATTACTTGTCTATGTTAGGTATATTTTTAACGATACAATTAAAGAAGATGTACTATTTGCAAAACCTTTGAAAACCAACACAACTGGAGAAGCAATTTTTGAACTGGTCAACAGTTACTTTGAAGAAAATGGAATAGATTGGTCTTTGTGTGTGGGTGTGTGCACGGATGGTGCAAAATCAATGACAGGAAAATTTGTTGGCTTTGTGGTGCGAGTAAAGAAGATCAACGAGAAAATTGAATGGACTCATTGCTGCATTCATAGACAAGCATTAGCATGTAAGCGTATTCCCGCAGAATTATCCGCTACTTTGAATGATGCGGTAAAAATTGTAAATTTCATAAAATCACGTGCCACAAACTGCCGTCTATTTCACGCGCTTTGTGAGGAATTGAAAAGCCTTCATGTTACTTTACTTCTTCACACAGAAGTTAGATGGCTTTCCCGTGGCAAAATGTTGACACGCTTATTTAAATTGAAGTCAGAAGTCCAAGCATTTTTTTTTTTTTTGATCATCCATTTCACTTGTCCACTTGCATATTCGATCCTCTTTGGATGCAAAGGCTTGCATATTTAGCTGACATCTTTTCAAAATTAAATGAATTAAATCTATCCTTGCAAGGTGCAGTTGTTAATATTTTCGTTGTATATGATAAAATTGAAGCTATGGTAAAAAAATTGAATTTCTGGATCCAATGCCTAGAAATGGGTGAGTTTTCTTGTTTCACTTCTCTTAGTAGTTTTTTATCAGAAAACTCAATGAAACTTGATGAAAGCGTTAAAAGAAATGTATGTGAAAATCTGCAACATCTTGAACTAACTTTTGACGAGTATTTTCCTAATAGGCGTAACGTCCCTCTCTCAAACAACTGGATACGCAATACTTTTGAAGGAAATCCATGCTTAGAGAACACCCTGACATTACCTGAAAAGGAAATGCTCATCGAGTTATCCTGTGATAATTCATTGAAAACTACCTTTAAAGAGCTCTCGTTAATTGACTTCTGGCTCAGTGTAAGAAATGACTATACCGTTTTGTCCAAAAAAGCAATTCGAATTTTATTACCATTTTGTACAACATACCTGTGCGAGAAAGGATTTTCCTCCTATACTTATCTCAAAGATAAATACCGAAGCAGATTGAATGCAGAGCCTGATTTAAGACTCAAACTGTCAGACATTGAACGAAACTTTCAGTTTCTTTGTTCCGTCAAACAGCCACAAATTTCGCATTAAGGATTTTTTCCCCAATTTAAAGTATGCTTAAAAAAATAGTTGGTTTATAAAACTTCTTGTTTATAATTTTTCTTGTAGATGTAGTTTTAACTTTTTATTAATGTTTGCACTTAATGATATTTACAATTATATTTTTGTTTATTGCAATCAAATGCTGCAAAAAATGGAAAGCAAACATGTTGCTTTTTTATTGTTTCTTACATGTTACTAATTTCAACATCAGGGGGTTCGCGAACTTTTTTGCCTGTTCCAAGGGGTTCGCAAAGAGAAAAAGGTTGGGAACCGCTGCCTTAAAAGAAGGAAAACTTAATTTAAAAAAAAGCCCATTATATCTAGAACAAATGGAAAATTATTTTGATACAAGGAATGCGCACGCCGGAATAGCTCGCAGATAGCAAAATTGTTTCCTACATATTTGACTCTTATCGTTTTTATTTCGGACAATTCACAAAATATCTCTATAAATTATAGTCAATGTGTTATTCTGATGTATAAGCTATATTATTGTAAAGTTTCATTATAATCCATTCAGTATTTTTTTTTTGCGTGAAAGAGTAACAAACATCAATACATCCATACATACAAATCTTCGCGTTTATAATAGCAGTAAGATATTTATTTGCTTTAAAATATTTTTACCATAACGAAAATGACTTTCTTTTTAAATTAATAGCAATTTAACAATTTTAATTTAGTTATATTTGATTGCTTTTAGAGTAAAAATATGTCAAACTTGGGTGCATAAAAGCGTGAATAATACTTTTTTGTGGATTTATTAGATTATGATTATTAAAGTACACTGGCCTCAAAAAGTTAAGGTACAACCAGTTTTTTGCGTCTAATTTGCAAATGAATGAATGTAGAAACAAAAAATTTGGAGGATATGTGCATTAAATAGTTTTTTATTGAATGCATCACAGAAATTTGTACAAATGTATTGTAAAAACGATTTATAGCAAAAAAAAAGCAATAGTTGTGGAAAAGTACATTCTTGAAGAAAACAGAACATCACGGTGTTATGTAGTAAAATTTCATAGGAACAATACAAAAATGGGTTCTAATTAGGAAGGGGTCCCCCTAACTTAAATGAATTGGCGGCATCGATTTTTCGTGCTGTTAATTAAGTTTTTGAAATCTGGAATAGGAAGCGAAAACCTGACACAGAGTAAGCCTCGTTCCTGCTCATCTAACGACCTTGGAGGAGGATTTAAATCAGCAACCTCTCTGCAAAGATAGTCCCAAAGATGCTGGATTCAGGTCCGGAGATGGATCTGGCCATTCCGTTTCTTCCAAACCGTGATCCACAAGATTCTCTTAACAATCCAATCTTGGTGAAGTCGTGCATTACCAGCCATTAGAATGAAGTCATTACCAATGGCACCAGCAAATGCCCGGACATATGGATCAAGGGTCTCATCCCAATATCTCAGACCAGTCAAAGTTTCTCTATGGAACAAATGCAGGTCAGTGTGACCATCGAGCGAGATCCCTGTCCAAACCATGATTCTACCACCTCTATACTTGTTTCTTTCAACAAAGTTGGATTGATGGGTATCTAGTGCGCTGTTCCCTCCAGATCAGTAGATGCCCGAAATCACTTTCCAATGTAAATCTGGACTCGTCTGTGAAAAGCACAGGCGCCCATTGCTGCTGGGTCCAGGAAACGTTCTCTTGCCCAGCATTAGTGGATCCTTCGCTGCGGTCCACTGAGGGGAACACACCGTTGAAGATGAGATTCTTCTTACTGATGCTACAAAAAGGTCTACAACGAGCTGCGGCACAGTAATGGTTCTTCTTCTTCGGACCGAAAGAACTAGAAAACGGTCTTCTGCAGGTGTTGTAGCTCGTGGTCGGCCTGAAACAGGTCATCTGAACACAGAACCTTCGGATCGGTATTGATCCCAAAGTCGCTGAACAGCACTACGAGATACATTGAGACGTCTAGTAGCATCAGCCAACGACAATCCCATCTCCATCCATCCAACTGCCCGCCACATAAACGAATCGGGTAAACGACGTCTCTGAGACATTTTCTAAACTCTATTGAGTTAAGGGGAGGACCCATTCCTTATTAGAACCCATTTTTGTATTGTTTCTATACATTTTACTACGTAACACTGTGATGTTCTGTTTTCTTCAAGAATGGACTTTTCCACAACTATTGCTTTTTTTTGCTATAAATTGGTTTTGCGATACACTCATACAAATTTCTATGATGCATTCAATAAAAAACTATTTAATGCAGATATTCTCCAAACTTCTTGTTTCTACGTTCATTCATTTGCAAATTAGACGCAAAAAACCGGTTGTACCTTAACTTTTTGAAGCCAGTGTACTATCTTTACGTTTTTACTAAATGATTAATTTAAAAGAATTTCTTTTTTCATGAATAATGTTATCTAGAGCCCCTATAACTGGAGAGCCCGACGCATCTGCCATTTTGGAACAAGCGTACAACAGGGAAAACTACCTTTATTGGCAATCATTCGCTATGCAGGGAACGAGAGAGTGGGAGAGCGAAGGTGAAGATAGGCGAAATTTTGTAAACAGTTGGCGTCATTTCTAGGATGCCAGTCACTTCGCGGGCTATTATTTATCCATTTCTTTTTTCTTTCTGCATCTGCTGGAAATCTGAAGAGCTGAAATCCTTTTTTCGAGCTGTTTACACAATTAACAGCCGAACAACTATCCATTTGACTCAATTTAACACATGAAAAAGAAATGTAAACATCGGCAGCAATGTTATCGCTACGAAGCACTGGATCAAGTTTGCTCCAAAATGGCGGATGCGTCGGCTCCTCCACTACAGGGGCCTTAATGTTATCCAATAACACAATAATTTTATTACATCATCGTAATAATGGCATGTAGCATATATATGTTGATTTTCATTTTGTCCAACTCGTCCAATTTCTTCCACCGTCCTGGACTTTTTACAAAAAAAGTAGACAAAATAGCAGCCCCGCTAAGAACAACGATCTCTTTTCAATGAAACCACAGTAAAAGAAATTTTGAGTTAAAAAACGTCACACATCGCATTAATACTGTATAAATATTTCGCTAATGTTGTATTTTAAACATATGTTTAATGCAATTTTTCACGACTTGTTAAATTTTGTAAAAATATCCATACTAATATTATAAAAAATAAATAAATAAACAAATAAAATCGAAAAAAAAATAACTGAATTGTCGTGTAATAATTGAATATGATTGATGAACTAATTGTAACACTAGGATAGCATTTATGAAATCACATTATTATGACAGTCAAAGCGGGGGGGGGGGGGGGGGACGCGTAGTTGTAAAAATTTGGAACACACTAAATTAATGTTAAATCTCCTGTTATGTATTTAAATAGTACAACAAATTGGTCGAGACATGTCTCAACTGAAGACAAAATATGCAAGCATTATTTGTTGTCTAAATTGTATTTTATTGAACTGTAGAGGACGTGTAGTATTTGTTTATTTTTGAAACAACGTTTGTCTCATCGAACACATTGCTTTTTTTTATTTTTTTTTAAATATCACCTCATAGGGGAAAAAAAAAATTTTCGCAACTAAGGTCGTTTTCGAAATTTTAAAAGTTTTTTTTTTTTTTTTTGAAAGAGCATGCTTAAAAACATAGGATCTGACTACTTTTTAAATAATTTATTTAAGTTTAATATTTTTAAAAAATTACTTAAATCGGCCTGCTTTCATTGTTTACGCTTCTATCGTGTGACATCACAAATGATGAAATGCCATTCAGTGTTGCCATTTTCACGGTACAAAATATTTAATTCGCATCTTTACTCACATGTATTAGCAACGATAAGGTTGGTAGCAAGCGTAGAGCGCAATTTTAATTCGCTGCTTGATTATCATAACGTGGAAACGTAGTAGAAAGATGCGGCAAAGTGCATCATTTGTGACGTCATAAAGACCACGCCTTGTTTTCAAAATCGGACATTTTAAAAAATTAAGTAAAAAATAACAGTTGGGAAAGTGAAAGCATTTTCTGGGTCCATGTTTTTTTTTTACTCATACTATCAATTTCAGTGACTCTAAAGTAGTACTTTTGACTGAAGGAAACAACCCCATTCAACGACAGAAGTTCTTTGATAGGGCATTTCTAACAAATACAGTAAGGCTCTGAAAAGGTGAAGTCTGACCTTGGAAATGTTTACTTCTTGTAGGGAGTTCACTGAAATGAGAAAGGATTATTTATTAGCGAAGTTGAGTAGGGCTACCTTCATAGTAATGGTGTGAAGCATGAAGGCAATCTTGTGAGCTTGTGTAACACATTATGTAAGGCAAACACACCAATAGTGGCCAGTGCTTAGTACAGTAGTGGTCACTTCAATGTTTAAAAGGCACAAGTAGTAGCCACAGTGAAGTATATTTTTAAACTGTGGGTCTACCATATTAATTACGTCTTTTGAAACTCAATGAGCGTAGTATAGCCCAACGCTTCTTAATCGTCCCATTTTCTCAAAATGCCAAAATTCCAATTTGTTCAATTTTTTATCCATTTTTTTTTCTCCAAACCTCAAATTTGATCCATTAGTGGCCAATCCAAAATCTGAAAATTTCACTAGTGGCCATCTGTCGTTCTCCCATCCAAGGAATTTACATGACTTTAAATTCAAATAATCTTTACTAATAATAAAGCTGAAAGTCTCTCTGTCTGGATATCTGGATCTCTGTCTGGATATCTAGATCTCAATCTGGATATCTGTGACGAGCATAGCGCCTAAACCGTTCGGCTGATTTTCACGAAATTTGGAACAGAATTAGTTTGTAGCATGGGGGTGTGCACCTCGAAGCGATTTTCCGAAAATTCAATTTTGTTCTTTTTCTATTCCAATTTTAAGAACATTTTACCCAGCAAATTATCATAACGTGGAAGAGTAGATTACGAAATTGTCATAACGTGAAACCGTAACATGGGCGAGCAAATGAACATAGCCAATTGGCGATAAATTCATCATCCATTATTTGTAAACAGGCGAACCAAATGACTTTTTAATTTTCTACTACGGACAAAGCCGTTCGGGTACCACTAGTTGATGAATAAAATTGATTCAATATGATAGTTACATTAAGTGCTAATATATTAATTACATTATTATTGCTCATTTCTTTCTTCAAAGTATATAAGTAACCTTTTGATAGGGTCTGGAAGAACAAGCTTATTTGCAAACTTCATACTATTTTCAATATAAGTGGGAAGATGCTGCCTTGGCTGGCTGATTTCCTAAGAGCTAGATATATACGCGTGAAATTTAGAGACGTCATTTCAAGCAAAGTCAGACTAAGTCAAGGTATACCACAAGGATCTGTACTCAGCCCCACCCTGTTCTCCTTATTTATAACCGGAATCGAGATTGGGGATAATACTAAGAAATGTACAGGACTGTATGCTGATGATATAATTATCTGGAGCACCAGCGGAAGTCTAACTACTGCTCAAGAGGACATCAACTCTTCTCTCGTTGAACTCGAGAAGTTTGCTATAGAGCACAAAATTATATTCAATCCTTCTAAGTCTGTTGCAAGTATATTTACCACAAATAGACATTTTTATAATTACGAGCCTGAAGTTTTTCTGCTGGGAAAACGGCTGAAATGCGAAAAGCACCCGAAATATTTGGGTTATATCCTTGATCAGGAAATTCTCAGTCATGCACATATAAATAACTTGGTCCTAAGAGGCAAACAGAGACTGAAAATTTTAAAATATATCTCTGGCAGGACCTGGGGAGCGGATGCCCAGACACTTCGAAATACTTATACTGCGCTCATTCGTCCCGTTTTGGAATATGGGTTTCAGGTATATCGGGCTGCCGCTGTCAGTAACCTTGAAAAACTGGAAAGGGTTCAGCTCTCTGCTGCAAGAATCATCACTGGCCTCCGAAATAGTTGCCCTAAGGATATTGTTCTGTATGAGGCTGACCTGCAACCTCTAGGACTCCGAAGCAGATATCTCCTGGCTAAATACTTTGCTAAGCTTGTTAGTTATGGTGACCAGAACAGGACTTCCAGTTATGTACGAAACTGGAAGAATAATCAACGCCTTAAGAGACAGAGTCCACTTGGCTTTGCTGAAAGCGAGGGTTTCCTTTTTAATGAAGTTGAATATGTTTCACTGACTTGTGGTCTGGATGCTGCCCCATCATTACATGAACGAGTTTTCTTCAAATCTCACTTGTGCTCGTACACCAACAAGAGCTCCCAACACCCGGAGTATCTTAGACAACTTGCTTTGGAGGTTATTCACCAAATCCCATGTGATGCATTGCAAATATATACTGACGGTAGCAGGGGTGACGGCGCTATCTCCGGTAGCGGTGTTTATATCAGAGAAGGAAACGGCATTAAGACTTGTATTAAAAACCCCGATTTTTGCTCCGTCTTCCGGGCCGAACTTTCTAGCTATTGAGGAGGCTCTGAATTATTGCGTCACAGAGAGTGTCAGTACTGATATTTGGATCTTGAGTGATAGCCGAAGCTCTATTCAGCATCTGTCTGAATGGTGGAAACAAGGTGACAAAACGACTCTGAACATAATCGAACATCTAAAACACTTGAGTAAACGTCTCACCATTACTTTTCAATGGATACCGTCACATGTTGATGTATTTGGAAATGAGATTGCTGATGAGCTGGCTCGTCAGGGGAGCCGAGAGATCTCTCCCCATAACGGATGCCTTTCTTTTTCAGAAATTGCCACCCGTGTTAAGCAAAGCATCAGTTCCTCTTGGAGACAGCCCCCTATTCATGAATGGTACAAAGCATCCCGCCCTGGCGCTGTAGTAGGGAACAGCGCCAGGGCAAGTAGTAGGGAACAACAAACCGTCCTAGCCCGACTGAGAAGTGGACACACTCGAGCACAGCGACATGTGGCTGGTATTAAGGTTTTCCCCTTGTGCCCAAAATGCAATTTGACTCAGGCTGCTCCCGCCCATATTTTCTCTTGCATCGGCTGTGACCTGAATCAGCTGTATTCCGACCCTTCTGCTGTTTTGGAGGGACTTTGTTTGCACGGCTTCATGGACTTGGTATGATGTTTCTGTCTGCCAAGTGGGACAAGCAACAACAAACAACAACATATAAGTAACCTTGAAGTGGCCACTACTGAAGCAGTGGCCACTACTGGTGTGTTTACTCATTTAATACACGTTCTTTCATATCAGGCTTATAATGTTCTTTGAATTTATACTTATTCACAAATCTAATTTTACACAAAGAAAAAAAAAAGAGTTTTCAAAACATAATCCGCCATGCAATCGATCACAATTTCACAACAAAGAACAAATGCCCTAAAAACACTAGACGTTAAATCCCGGTTATCACAAATTTGCCATTTCAACTGCGCTTGCGCGCGGACTTAAGGTTTTGGGCTTTCTATTTTAAGATTTCGTGTTGCTTGTTTATATTTAGGTTGAGCTAGAGTTCGAACAAATTAATGAATAGGATTAGAATATTTTCACAGCGATTTCGTGATATTTTATATGAAACTCCGAATATGAATAACTGATAATCTTTATAATGTTAAGAGAAAAATACCACTTTTTTATTGGTTTGGAAAAATTTATTTAACATAAACGTAAAACACGTTGTGTACTTCAAAAATGATTGGAATATAAGTATAGATATCCGTCTTTTGCGGATATTTTACGTTAGGCGTAAACAGCTTAGTATTATACATTTTTATTTAGGTTGGGGGTTCGGCTTTGTATTAGAAATGATGCTGTAATACTAGCTCGCTCTTCAGAGGTTAAAAATTTGATAGAAAAATCAGACATCGAATCCATTAGTAATTAAGACTCAAAACTCAATCTTTACCGAGGCCTAAAAACTAAATCAGAAAAAGCTTTGTGATTTCTAATTTTTATCTGTTGCCATCTCATATTTATTAACAAATTTAAAATGTTTGTAATAATTTTAGCAAGATTTTTGAAATCAGCTAAGTCCGCACAAGCGCAGTTGAAATGGCAAATTTGTGATAACCGGGATTTAACGCCGAGTCTAAAAAACTACCAAAAACTTCTGGACTGACCCATTTATGTCTACAACAATTTCGGGCCTTTAAACAAATTATAAATTTCGCAAAGGCTCAGTTTACTTCGTAGGCTCAGCTGAAGTTGAAAATTACTAGTCAGACAACAAATGGCAACAAAATCTTCCATTTCTCGTCGTTTAAATTTTTGTTATTCCGAGTTTATTTTCAGATTACGTCGCTCCCCAATCGTTTGATAACATTGGGAATAGACATGTGTTCCAGGTCAGGGGACGCTCACACAAGTCCTTTTAAGGCCCCCATCCAAGCGGAACAGACATACTTCCCAGTCTATAAAAAAGCAGTAAAACAAAATCCATAGCTCCGAGAATACAAATTTCGACAATAACCGATTGAAAGTTGATTCGCCACGCAAAGCAGATGCCGCGACTTCGCTTCAAAGTACACGCCAATATTCTGAAGTTATTTAGTTACTTAATCTCTTAAAGCTTTTTATTTAGAGTTATCTACAAAACTGTGTCGAATTGATCGGGCTTCCAATGGTTGGGATTTTCCCCAAGATCTATGGTTTTCTATAGACATCTTGGTTTTGGGATTTATTGATGGAAAAATATAAATATTAAATATTTTGACGATAAAACATAATATTTTCGCTAAAATATAATTTTTGGTTAAACACTTTGGTATGAAAGTTACTTTCATGCATGTGCTGTGACTCAGGGCCGTATTAAAGGGGTGGATTTTTGGGGTTCAACCCCTCCGAAAAGTTTAAAAACTACTTCAAAAAGTGCTATCTTTATACTTTTTTCGCTGAAAAAATTATTATGAGTCTTTCATTATTTTTTTATTTCAATTTCACTTAAAAAATTGAAATATAATTTTTAAAGAAACTCAGTGTTTTCCCGCAGTATTTATTTTTTATTGTAGCTATTGGGAAAATCCTTTTTTACAAAACAATATAGCTTTTTCCTTCAAATTTGAACACCCGACGCTAACGGAAACATTAAAATTCCTTAAATTTGAAAGAACCAAACTCTATATTTAGTATAACCGTCAAAAAAATATGAATTTAAAAATTACTACATCGAATGTGTAAACATGAGTACATGCATCTATTCTTATGAGCAGATATAATATTTAACATAGGTTAAGGTATGTAGTTATCAGATTCCTTTCTTTCAATTAATAGATACGTCATTTCTTACATTTACTAATGCTAATGCCTTTAAAGTAGCACCTCGTCATTTAAATAACCTATTGCAACAAAAATCAATAGAATATGCTAATTAAATCAATATAAATGATAATACAGAGTTTACGACAAAACCCTCCCCTAAATAAAAGCCCGGTTACGGTCTTCCTATATAAAATATTACACTGGGTAGTTATTTGTCTTTTCAGTGAAAAAATACAAGTATTTCGAATGTAACATACGTAATACTGAATACTGTGGAATGACCATACATAATAGGATTTAGCTTTCCTCCCTCCTTTGACCTCCGCTTTCTTGGATTTCGGATTTAGTGGTGAACGGGTAGTGCAAAGTTGACTTAGACGGATTATGGACAACTACATCAAGCAGGACTTTTGAAAGAAAGAAATTAAGATTACACTGGAGATAAACAGAATAACTAGTACAGTGCCCGCCGCTTATTAAAATCACATTCGTTCTGAGGACACTTGATTTTATAAAACGGCTGATTTTATAAACCGGCATGCCTATTCTCACTTAAAAAATGAAAGGTTTTGAAATTTAAATACAACTCCAAAAAAGAAATAAATTATTTCATTAATTTTTGTTTGAAGTGTTCCAAAATACAGTTGACATTTTAAATAAACATGAGGTACATATTTCTTTTTATTTGCACAAGGGTTTTAATTAAACAACAATACAGTAATACTTTACCACAATGGAAAAGTTAAGATTCAATCTAGTTTGAAAGTTAACAAAACGTTCAAAACGTTTTGTAACTTTATACGTTATATTTTCCTCTTTGCTCTATAGTGCATCGGTTAACATCAAACACTTTTTTTGACGTCTATTAGAGAGGGCAAGTTTGACACTGAGATCTCCTCACCTTCTGAGATTCCTTCACTTCTTGGTGATTCTTTATCAAAATTTTATGTATGACGTCTAAAAGTTTGATTTTATAAAACGGCGATAGTGATTTTATTAAAGATGGTTTTAGCATGTGTTTGATATTGCAATGACTCTGTTCTTCCAGTTTTGGTTTTAAAAAGCGGCTGATTTTATAATCCAGTGATTTTATTAGTGGCGGGTACTGTATTACATAATACCCGACGCGCTATTTTGTAAAATGAATCCTTAAATTGATGGACAAAATATAGTCAGCTAAAAAATGACCACAGTATGAAAAACTGCAATTTCTTTGGTGTATATTATAATAAGTAGACAGGGGGAAATTCTCAATTTTCCGAATGGAACTATAAATTTTGCGGAATGCTGATAATTTTACCGAATAGAATTCCAAATTTTGTCGAACCGTTAGACAAAATTTGTCAAATAAGGGCAACTCTAAACAATGTCAAAACCTCTGACCACATTTCTCGAATATTTCAAAATATCCTTACCTCATCTATATATTACAGAAGGACTAACCCATAACCATGGAAACAATCGAACAAATAAGGTTAGCTAAACGTAGGCTGCTTTAAATTCAATGACTCGTTTAGAAATCAAAGCCAGCAGGTAAATACGAACATAAGAACTAAACTCACGAGTCATGTCACTATTGTACCGGAAAGTTTAATATAAGTCAAGTTTTCGATACGATTCATCTTTACCGATTGCTAAATCTTCTAGCATTTACATAAAATTTCAAACCGTTTAACCTCTGTGCAACCTCTCTAACATACTCGAGTCCTCCGGGTCACGGAGCAACTGAAATCAATCCTTTGTATTTCAACAATGAAAGCTAATAAAAGTCACCAAGTCATTCGGGTACTTCCAAAGTCAACGCTTTGTTGACGAACAAGAGCAACACTTTCGCATGAAATTAAAAACATGGCTAGCTTTTCTTGACCAGTTCCGGATGAAATTTCAGACTCGAGACTGGACTCGCTTGGTTGATTTCGCTATTGATATCGTTCAATTGTAGTCTAGAGACAATACGATACGACCCCAACTATAGGAAGGTTGAGGTAATTAGAGCGATTACGAAGAAGGTTAGTTCTTTCTATAAATGCCTTTGAATCATTAAAAGTGTTTAATGTGAGTTCATGCGAGGCTGTAATTCAAAGAAGTCAGCAAATGCACTCTGTTAACTACATGGCAAAATTGAGTACCTTCGCATGGTAAAATTGAGCACCGTAGCGATGTACTAAATAGCCATAACTAATAAATACATTAAGCTAAAACACATTAAGAAATTTGAGCGATAACTAAGAAGGTTAGCTTTTCCTATAAATGCCTTTGAATCATTAAAAGTGTTTAGTGTGAGTTCATGCGAGGATGTAATCCAAAGAATTTAGTTGCTCGCAATGCTGCACTGTTGACTAAACTTGAAATCCTGATTTATTAAGATACCCAGATCAATAACGTTTTCTGCCTGATTAATCAGCGAACCCTGTAAATAATAACTTGTATGCTTATTTCCATGACCTAAGTGTAGCACTTGACATTTCCCTACATTAACAGCCACACCCCACCTATCCGCCCACTTAGTAATATGATCTAAACCCTCTTGAAGCTGTTTTACTTGTTCCTCATTCTCTACAATCCCCATAACTTTTACATCATCAGCAAAACAATTAATGTTTCCAGAAATATTTTCATCAATGTCATTCATAAAAATGATAAACAGAAGAGGCCCAAAAAACTGATCCCTGAGGAACCCCGCTTAAAACATCACTCCATTTAGAATGATTTCCTCTTAAAACTACTCTTTGTTTCCTTCCAGTCAGCCAATTCCTAACCCAAAGTAAGGTTTTTCCTCCTATTCCTATATTAGCTAGTTGGCTGAGAAGAGCAACATGCGGTACCTTATCAAAAGTTTTTTGAAAATTAATATAAACAACGTCCACACACTTTTTGTTATCTCAAGCCAAGGTAACCTTGTCACAGAAATGCAATAAATTAGTAGCACACGATTTACCTTTCCTGAAATCATATTGCAAACTAGTCAACAAACTATTAGTCTCTAAGAAATTCATAACCTTTATTTTGATTAAAGTTTCAAAAATCTTACAAACCACAGAAGTCAGACTTACAGGTCTATAATTCCCTGCTTTACCTTTAAACCCTTCCTTGAAGAGTGGCGTAATATTAGCCAGCTCCCAGTAATCTGGCACTGTCCCTGAGTTATAAGAAGCATTGAAAATATTTAAAATAACATCAACTAATTCCTCTGCACATTCAACTAAAATTTTTGGATAAATATTATCTGGTCCAGGAGCTTTAGTTGCATTAATTTTTTTTCAAATGAAATAGAACCTCCTCCCTGGAAAATACAAAATCCTCTAGCTGTATAATAGCTTGTATCTTGTAAGTGTCAACTGTTGAGATACAGTTATCGTTAAATACACTGGGAAAAAAGGTATTAAGAACATTTGCAATACCCCTATCAGTTTGAATTAAATTTCCATGCTCATCAACCAATGGCCCGATTTGACTACTTCGAGCTTGCCCAGAATTAGCGTAAGCAATAAACCTCTTAGGATTTCTCTCAATGTTATCTGCTATTAAGAATATTCAGAAGAGGGAATTAAGCCTTAGCTCAAATTCCCTCTTCTGAAATCCGTACCAAATACTTAAAACTACGTCTTGCCTTACAATACTGGAGCCTGTCAACACTCTGACCAGTTTCTTTAAGCTGACGAAAAGCAGCTTGCTTATTGTTTAAGCTTCTTTTATCTCCCTGGATAACCAAAGGGGCCAATATTTAGTACTAACTCCTATATTTCTAAATGGAACATAATCCCCAACCGGTTTTGCTACGTTTTCCTTAAATTTCGTCCACTGCAGATCTACATTGCTATTTTCCAATCCTGACGAAAATACCTCTTTTAAGCTCTGCCTAAGTGCGACAAAATCAGTGTTTCTGAAATTGGGCACAAACTTAAAACGTTCATCTTTGTACGCTTCAAATTTAACCAAGAAACCTAATACTGTTATGATCACTATCTCCAATATGTTCCCCTACACACAACCCCTGAACAGAACTTCCAACATCAAAGAAAACTAGATCCAAAATCGCATCCTCTCGAGTTCCATGAGTTACAACTTGATCTAAGAAACAGTCACCAATTACTGTTAAAAATTCCTCTTCTCTGCCATTTCCGGGGTAAAAATTATTCCAGTCAATACCGGGATAATGTAATTTAGCTTAACAAATATATTAAGCTAAAATACATTAAGAAATTTGATCGATCTCTAAGAAAGCTCTTCCTATGAATTCCTTTGAATCATTAAAAGTATTTAGCGTGAGTTCATGCAAGACTGTAATTCAAAGAAATTAGCAAATGCACTCTGTTAACTACATGGCAAAATTGAGTACCTTCGCATGGTAAAATTGAGTACCGTAGCGATGTACTAAATAACCATATCTAATAAATACTTTAGGCTAAAATACATTAAGAAATTAGAGCGATTACTAAGAAGGTCAGCGCTACCCTATAAATTTCTTTGTATCATTAAAAGTATTTAATGTGGTTCATACAAGGCTGTAATTCAAAGAAGTTAGGAAATGGCCTCTATTAACTACATGGCAAAATGGAGTACCTTTGCATGGTAAATTTGAGTACTGTAGCGATGTACTAGCTAACCATATCTAATAAATACATTAAGTAAAAAGAGTCTTAAATGTAAGACAAAAGAAGAAATTATGATATCTTTAAAAATTACAAATACGTTAAAGACAAGTGTTGTTAGTTAAGTATTGCGACATTAAGTAATTTGCAACTCCAATAAACTATAGGGGGCGCTGGAGCTACTGTCTAATGGCGTATGAAAATTTTAAAACAAACAAATGCCGTAACTTATAACTTGCTTTGACGCTTAGTGAATGACAGTAATTTTTCATCGTGTTCGTGGGAAGCTTTTTTTCCCCCCATTCTTCTGAAATTACATTACACCATAAACTGTCTGAAGCCTGTAATTTACCCCAAAGAAAACACGTGGAATGGAATGTTTTACCTTTTTCGGCAGTAGTTATAATCACCGCAAGATAGCGTATTCGAGCTCTGGAGTTGCGAATTGCATTTAAGTATTGTTTCGATATGCCAAAAAAACTTCAAATAGAGTAGGTATTGTGGGTTCAATTTTACTTAGCTTTCACTTCCGTAAAGGATATTGTTAAGACACATTAAAAAAATAATAAAATGATACAGTTTCATCGTTCTCGCATGAGATGCAGGATAGTGTTTACTCGCGTATAGGTCATACTTTACTTTTTCTTGTATGTTTTCGAAACATCGATGTATTTAGATATTTTTCTAACATCGATGTTTTGCGTTCCATCTGTTCTAGATGTCGATGTTTTATTATAGATCCAAAAGTAGCATGAAAGTGAGACGATTATGTTTCTGACAGTACAGTTATGGTGAAAGCTCTGCATCATTAAATTTATTGGTAGCTGTCCAAAAAAGTGGACATCTATCGGAGATTCAACAATCTATGCTCAGGAGTCCCCTTAGGAAACGATACCTGTAAAATCTGGTACAGGTTTGGGGAAGGGTGATCTTTGAAGCGCTTTAAAAAAATAATTTTGTCGTGCATATTTTCAATAAGTTCTTTTATATTCGGATTGAGGATGGATTTTAATATTGTTCTGATTATAATGAGTCATTTACTTTTATGGTAACACAAAAGTAAAGATTGGAAAGTTCTTCCTGTAATTCAATACAACTGAAATGAAAACTTTCGATTGGAGCTTATATAAAGCAGGGCTGCGGAGTCGGAAGAAAAATGGCCGACTCCAACTCCTGAATTTTGAAACGTCCGACTCCGATTTATTTATTTATTTATTTATTTTTCAAATCCCATCCCCGCATGGGAAGGGAGTAAAAACCTTAAAGAGAGATTGAAATATTAATTCTTCTTTATGAAATTTTCGCGCTGTATTTTATTGTAAACCTAAGATGCATATCACGTTAGAAGTTCAATTTGAAAATCAATTTATGCAATAGTTGCGTTTTCTAAAGTGAGATTACTTAAAAATCCTATTTTCAAAAAATCGAAAAGGATTAATTTGCTCCCCTTCAATGATTGACAAATAAATGTTGATCAAATCCGGTGCTTTCAATTTTTCAAAGCTGTAACTTGAGAGGGGAAAAAAAACCTTTTTTGCAGTAACAGTCATCTCAAAACTTTTCTTAACTGCCCCACAAATATTTTTATAGTAATACTGCATCTGTTGGCACAAAACAAATGATAAATTACTAGTGTTGTATCGTTGCACAAAATTGAGAAATAATAATTATTAAACACATTTATAACTAATTCTAAATCTAATTCGAAGTTATCTTGAAACTCATCGTCCCTTTGAACCTTGTGAGAAATAAGATGTAAAATAAATTATTTTAATAAAAGTTCAACTTAATAGTCCGAAGGAAAACCCCTAACTTTTAGACATTTGACCCTGAGATAACGCTAAGTCATTCTTCAAAAATGTTATAAGTAATAACTGAATGATGCCTTTGAAGATTAATGCAATAAGAAGATAATTTTCATAATAACGATCGGATGCCTAACACATTAAAATTCATCAGTTCTGATATCTCTTTTAAAATATTAATTAGTAATACCTTAAAACATTCCCGCAACTATTTTGCAAAAAATAAAAATAAAATAATAATAATCTAAAACACACACACACACACACACACACACAACTGGTTATTCTCAGCAGAAACAAAAAAGAAGAAAAACATGCTGTTAATTTTGAAAGAAGAGGTAATTGTTACACGTTCCAAAACAAGGAACAGACAGGATTAAAGTACCGGCAAAACAAAGCCGCTTGTACTTCAGACAAAAAACACGCAGTCATCCATTAACATCATTTTCAGGTTTTTTTAATTCAGTTTTTTTTGAAGGCATAATTACATACCAGTAGCATAGTAGCTTAGAAAAAACGATGAAATAAAGAAGGAAGGGGGGGGGGGGGGTTGGATTCGGAAAAAAGCGAAAATATCTATTTAATTTTTATTTTTCGGAGAAACATTAAATGGATTTACAGAACATACAATGCATAGCTTTTGTTTTTCCGTTAAGCACACGAGAACAAAAAAAAAAAAAAAAAAAAAGGCTAATTGTAGTATCGACGTGATCATCTTATCTGCTGTTCTGATTGTGTCATTTACACGCAAGGCTTATAAATTGAGTATACAATCAAGTCTGCATCATTAGTTAATAAATGAAATGTTTATTATACGTAATAACAACCTGTGTTTGAAAAAGTCTATCAAAGAAACTTTGGAAATCAATGTAAGACATTTCAATTTAAGCGTCATTTAGATCGTAATGAAAACGTCGGGTTTTATGAAAAAAAAAAAAAAAAAAAAGCACGAACAAGGGATGGCGGATGGAATTTAAGTCGTAAGTAGTTTCTAGAGCACATGATCCTCGTGAAATCGACAGTGATTTAGAACAGGGGTCTTCAACCTTTTTTACTCAAGGGTCACAAAACTTATGAAGGTGAGGCGGGTAAACAATCCAACAATACTTTACTTCAGAAGGTGAAGTTGACGTTACCCCCCCCCCTCCTCCCCCATACAACGATGTTTTTTTTTTTTTAAATTAAGCACTCAGAATGGATTTATAGATTTAATGGGCTTAATTTCCTTAAAAATTCTTAAAATTAAACATATCAAATTTCAAAATGATTTTTCCAGTTTGTAGTCCAGTTGTCCTCGCGGGCAGCATAAAATTTGTTCGTAGACTGGAATGGCTCGCGGGACGTAGCTTGGAGAGCTCTGATTCAGAGAATGAAAAAAATGAATTGGCTTGTAAGTCGAAAAACATTAGAATACAAAATAAACATATGAAAAAGTAAAGAAAAAAATAAACAAGGTTTTAAAACATCAATTTTTAAAATCTGTATATAGTGGTTCAAAAAAGTGTTCGTACACATTAAAATTTTGTACTAAAACCAAAATAACGCGAAACTGAATTCGAATATGAAGTCTAAATTTTTTTCACATCATTCCTATGCCATTCTAAATAAAAATCAGTAGTTTTTTTCAAAACATTATCTGATTTTATTTTCGAAATTTGTTCAAAAACGAAGAGAGAGAAAAAATACGCCACAAAAGTCATCGTACACTGAAATATTTTAAATCTTAATATATAAAAATCAATGTCCTGAGACAACATATATATATATATATATATATATATATATATATATATATATATATATCAACGCACAGCCGAAACCGCTGAAGCTTCAGACTTGAAATTTGGCAGGCATGTCCGCATGATTACAAAAGTAACCACTAAGAAAGGATTTTTCGAAATCTCAATTAGTTCGGGAGAAATTAATTAAAACCCATTAATTTCTGCGAAATTAAAAACATGTCATTGAAATTCAAATCCCTTATTTTCGAAGGCTTTCCTCCATTCAAATTATTATTCAGTACTTCATCTCAACTTTTGGTCGATAGCGAACTATAAATTTGATATTGTTTTTGTTTCTCACGTGATTCTTCGAGGCTTTTCTCAAGTCAAATCATAATGTTTCTGTCTTTTGCTTTTATTTTTTCAAAACTAGAAACGAAGTTTTTAAGAACATCCTCACAGGCGGACTATCCTTTTGAATTTAGAAGAGTGCAGTTTCCTGTTAAAGTTTGCTTTGCAATAACCATTAATAAGTTACAAGGACAGACATGAAAAGTAGCAGGGATCGATTTAAGAGAAGACTTTTTTTCACACGATCAATGTTATGTAGCTTGCTCCAAAGCCGGTTCATCAAGCAGTTTAATAATTTTAGCACCAGAAAAAAAACTAAAAATGTTGTATACAAAGAAGTTCTATCTTAAACATAGGTATAACAATAAAATGTGGATGACCTGTGTTTGCAAAGATAATCAATACTTTAAAAGGATCGTTAATAACAGTTAAAGATCGATTAAGGACAAGGGCATATATATATAAGGAGTCCAGGGTCCCCGGGATCCTCCCCAAATTAGAAAAAGTTATAGGTAATAAGTAATTATTATAGGGGATTTTCGAAACTAGGCGCACCAAGCACTGTTAACCCCTGCTAATTAAATTACCCGAGCAATGCCGGGTACGGGAATGCTAGTTATGTATAAATTCATGGTCAAAATTATCACATGTCGTTTTTTTTTTTTAATTATTTTTGCATTGTGTTTACACTGTAAAATCGTCTTTAATTTTTTGTTTATTTATTCCCCAATATTCTGCTTATTATTTTTAAATGGCTGTCATTCGTAAAAAATAATTAAAACCATTCGAAATTTGATTTATTTTCCTCACAGTAGCAGTAAATTGGTTTGAAATGTCAAACACACATCAAATACACATTTGAGTGCTGTTAAAGTTTCTGCAAAATTTAATGAAACATTTTACGTTTAATTTTCACCTAAAATTGTTCTTCAAGTTCTCTTGATTATCTGGATTAGATGGGACCTCCTTCCGCAGAAATTTTCTTGTTCGTGCGTTTTCGTCGGAAAATCAATGACAAATATGCTCAAAACGTTTTGGAATAACGTCTTACATATGAAAATAAATTCAACATTTCTGGTTAACTTGTTGTATAATTGTAAATAGAAGAAAAAATGAGGAATTCAATCTTAAGAACTTAGTTGGATCAGTTATTCAGGACGGTGAAAGTGTTCTTGTTTGAGGGTGCATATCAGCATCAGGACTTGGTAGTTTTTTTTTTGATAAAATAATGAATCACGTTGTTCATTCTAATATTTTTAAAAACAATTTTAAACTATATTCCCAAAATTTGGCTATCGGAAACTTTTTTTTTTTTAAAATCAAGATAACGATAAGCACACGGTTTTCAATGTTTGTGTCTGGTGCCCCAAAAATTGTCCTTAAGCTTAGGAATATCTCCGCAACCGCCAGATTTAAAGTTAATGTAACATATTTAGAGATATCTGGAGGCTAGATTCCGAAAGAGAGCTGGAAACAGTAAGATTCGAAGTGTGGTTGAAAACTCACTCGAAAACTGCACACACACACACACAAAAAAAAAAAAAACATTGGTATCTATTTGCAGACGTTCAAATGTTGTTATGGATTGTTGAATGATATTCTACTAAATAACAATTTAAAAAAGTCAGATTATTCAATAATAAATAAACATTTTTTAAAGTGTACGCAGACTTTTGTAAGATAAAATTTCTGGCACTTTTTGGTTTTTGATTTTTAAAAAATTAAGTTTTAATACGATATTGCAATTTTTCATGCAGTTTTGTTAGAAATAGATCATAGATCTTATAATTAGATACCTATTCTGAAATATTAATTTTAACCAATGGATAGATCCCTATTTCATTGAAAGCCGTAGATGTATGATCACTTTTGGGAGCCACTGTAGATAAATTGATAAACAAATTAGAAACTAAATATATATTAGTAAAGAAATAAAGATTAAGATCCGTCAACTGTGCTGGAGGATGATAAATCTAAAACAGAGTATTTCACAATACAGTGAAACCTGTGTATAACGATACTGTCTATAACGATAAACTGTCTATAACAATTTTTTTTTTGGCCCCAGCAAAATGTCAGCATGAATAATCAAACCCTCTATAACGATAACCTGTCTATTACGATATTTTTTTAGGTTCCAACAGTATCGTTGTAGACGGGTTTTACTGTATTTGAGGTTTTTTTTTTATGAACACAGAATTTATTTTTTCTATTGTGCATTCCCCCCCCCCCCCTTGCACTTGCATTTCGAGTTTTGTATCAATTGTATCCGAATCAGTGAGATTTACCAGACGAAGTAGAATATTCATACTCATAACTAGAGCGTAGATTATATGCAAATGTGTATGCGCATATGCAAATATGCAGTTGTATATTTTTGTATTTCATAGCGTTAGTGCATAAAAACGGCAAATGTTTGAAATAAATGCATATTCTGCGTTTTCCTTTTGCTTTTAGATTTATTTCACTCTTAAAAAGTTATGAAGCAAATACGACAAAGGTCTAACTGGAGGAAAAACTTATAGAAAAAGTGATATTTTGCAATAGAAGTAAATATTGTGAGTTTTTTACGAGAAGATACTTCGCCACGCCTCCTCGAACGCAGAGTTTCATTTTACGCGGGGGTGATTGGTAAGCAATCCACGCGCTTCTAAAGGAGACAAAACCAGACATCCTTAACTTGGGCGTGCATTTTAAGGTGCAAAAAATGTCTTAGTGTCCTTTACATCACTTACTTCACTCGTCTTTTGTCATTTTAGTTATTCTTACATTTTAAAAACTGCTGCTTTTACAACAAAATGCTATGATCCGAATATACTTTCTGCCGAAAACAATGAAATAGAATCATCGGATACCGCATGACGAGGGAGGAGTCAAGGAAATGCCTTTTCCTGAAAAACGGACAATATTTCTTCACCGTATTTTGTGTGCATAATACAAGTGTTACTCTGAAAGACCAAAATTGGAAAATGCCCACATTCACAGTGAATCACCGGAAATATTCGGTATTTCACCAACGTCTTTGATATGTAAATGTTGACATTCATCAGGGAATGTCGATATTTATCAGGTTTCGGTATTTCACAATAACACATGCACACTTGTGTGTTTGAATGCAAAAATAGAGAGGCAAATCACATATTTATTAAAACTTGACCATTTTTCTATACATCAATAAAAAAAAGTTAGTAGCGTATTTGCATGCATATTAAATGTTTTTTTTTTTTTTTTTTTGGTGCATATGATCAGGGCTTTGGTCATAAATTAAATAGAGCAATAAAAAGTTTTTGGTTTGAATTTTTGTTCTATTATTTCAACCGTACACTATTTAAAGTAAGAGAAAAATAGCAATGTAAAATAATTAAATAAATAAATAATAATCCAAATCACAAGTGATTGATTTATAAGCAGAAAAATACTTTCTTACACTGCTAGTAGACAACACAATTAGTAACTTGATGGTTGTGGTTACTTCTGAATAATGATGCGTCATTTTCTGTAAAATTGATCAGGTAACAGCGCATTAGAGCTGAGAGAGCAGTAAACCGTGTGCTGTGTGCATCATGCGTTTATAAGTGGCATTCGAGCTACAAGATACCGTCACCGAATTTTAAGTGACTTGTATCGTATTAACAATCTCAAATCACTAGATATTTTTGTCATCAACTATAAAAAATGAATAATTATGACATTACAATAAAAGGAAGGAATCGAGCCATGTCCAGGTTCTACCGCCTTAACGGCATTGTTGGTAAAATTGGCTATATCCAGATAAACAAGAGCGTGCCAAAAAAAAAAAAAAAAAAACTTGTGTTTTTGTGAAAAGTTTGTTTCTGTAAAACATGCAAACATATTTAGTTAAATAGGGTTTTTATTCTGTAGTTTTATCTACCTATTATTTATTTTATGATGTTTCAAAATTTTAAAAAATTATTTCACATAAATTTAACAAATACAAGCACAGCACAGTAAGTAAAATCTTAAGAAATCATGAAACATATTAAAAATATAATAAAATTACATACAATTGAAAGCTGCTTATGAAATTTTATGCAAATACAGTACTTTATTATTTGAAAACAAAAGTTATTTGTATTTCTTTGTAATGTGTCTAATTTAAGAAACCTTTATCGATCCGTAGATTAAAACAAAAGTTTGTACCCCGGGTCTATTGGGCTCTAAAATCCACCAGACATGTTTTTCCTTGCGTTGATACTATCTATAAATATTTATACTTCCCTCAATGTACAATTGTAAGCCTGCAGAACAGTTGGGGTCGGAAATTAAAATGAAGAAAACACGTCTACATCTACACAATTTCAATATGAATCAATAATTTAGATGTTTGTAATTGATAATTTAACCTGGCTCGCCGGCTAAAAAATCAAATATTTTCACAGCATACATACCTTTAAATACCAAAAGTTTAATGATTACAAACTTATTACATGCAAGATGGGGTTAAATTTCTAAAATTGTTATTGTTAAAATTTGTTTAAAAAAAATGTGATATTGTAAAAAAAAAAAAATCATTATCTTCAATGAAACACTCCTGTTTCCTTTTATTTCTCTTAATCTGAGCTTCTGATTCTGTGGTTAAAGCTTGAACAAGAACGAAGAATTTTTTCTTTTTTGACGCGAAGCTCAAAATGTGAGTGCTATGACTTTCATTCAATATTTTTCCACTCAAATGAAACATTCCTAAATTTTCTACGCTACTCAGTAGTTTAAAAAAAAATGTTTTAGATGAATGAAAATTTCATTAAGCTGAGCTTTTGGTTATTCTGTAGCTGAAGTTTAAACGAGAAATAAGCATTAAAATTTATGTCGTTAGTGTGTTATTTTTTCAGAACTGCTTTAGTTGAAACTTAGTTAAATAATTCAGAAAGTAAAATGAATTTAACTTCTGAAATTTTAAATTTAAATTATATTTTTCGCAATCCCGAGTTGCGACAGGACCCTACTCATTGGAGTAATTGTTTCGAGAAAAGGCTCCTGTCCCTCCAAGGCTGCCCCTCCTCTTGGGCGGTTACGTGTGTATAGTTGTGTATGTGTAGGCTTGTGTGTGTGCGTAGACCTGTGTGTATTCACATTGGCGCGGTGAAAGGTGTATGTGTGTGAGTGCGTATGTGTATCAGCGTGTGTGTGTGTAGGACATGGACGCCACTGACCAGGAGAAGCGGCTTCCGGGAGAAAGTGCTCAGGACCAGAGGAACCGCGCGTGCAGAGGACGGGGGGGGGGGGGGGGTTGAAAAAGAAATTGAACATCAAGGATGGTCAAATAAAAAAACTAGCAATCGTGATTGCTCAATTTGTGGCTGAAGCTTGAACGAGAACTATGTATTTTGAAATTCTATAAAGGGTTATTTGTTTAAAATCTGAAGAATCGTCGTATTTGGTTTGTTAAGTCTTGGATTAAAAAATACTTTTTTTTTGCCACAAACGTGTTTGTTTACCGCTCTACTTGAAACGCTACTGTATGCGTCTTATTTATAGGTTCAAATCGAAACTGCTACTCACTTGTAATTATCAAAACGAAACATTGTACTAATAAGTATCAAAATGAAACACATAAAACAATGCACGCTCAAACCTAAAACGCAAATAAGCAGTTATCATTCGAAAACAATGGTTTCGATATAAATATATATATATATATACTAAATATAGAACGCAGTAGCACAAAAACAACAAAAAAACCTTTATACCTATGTATATCACGAGAGATAAAAGGAGGATTTCACACGAAACTTATAATTAACACAAATAAAAACAGCAAGCAACGACGTTGATCAACTCAAGCGATGACCATTACTAGAAAACGATGATGTTATTGCTCGTAATCACGAATTTTTCAACTTGCTCATGAGTAACGACTTACTGCAATGCTCTGAAAACTTGTAATGGCCATTATTCCGTTTTTCATTGAAAAGAAAAAAAGAGAGAGAGAGAGAGAGAGAGAGATAGAGAAAGGGCATTTTTTTTCCACCTTGAATTGAAAGTTATCACCGATAATGGTAAAAAGGAGCAAAATTAGTAATACTGAACATGTTTGTTAACGAGTTAAGATTTTACATTACACTATAGTTGAGGCAAATCTAACCTGACAGCGTCGTAATGCTGTGATAAGGAACTGCGCAGCCTTCACAATGCGGCCAAGTTAGGTTTGCCCCGACTATAAATGAGAACGTCAGAAATCTCGATAAATGAAACATTCAAAATAATTCCGCTTTTTTTTTTTTAAATGACTACACTAAAGTACTTGTATCATTGTGATTTTATATCCTTAGAAGATTCCTTCGTAC